>NC_090761.1:58361433-58371433 GCF_036898095.1 Palaemon carinicauda | reverse complement strand
TAGCACCTTATAGACCAGTTATATCGCTTCGAAATATTTTGTAAACAACGTGATACTGTCCCAGTGTGTGGTGAATAGGGGTTGAGACATGGAGGCGTTGTTTCTCCATGATTTGAAAATCTTTAACAACGTATTCATGGGAGAAATTATAGAACAAAAGTATATACAATGAATGTTAAAGAGCACAAATGAACCCAGCCACGGGGGGGGGGGGGGGGGGGGGGCTAGCCAGCCTCAACTTGGTGTCGGTCCCAAGCCCGGGTAAATTTGGAAGGTTGGCGGCAGGAAAGGCATCCGGCCATGAAAAATTTGCCCAAACGAATATGGACAGTGAATATCAGAATAAAATTACTGCTAGATGGAGAAAACTGGCCAGAAACATCAACCCCACATAGAAGTGGGGAAAAGATTCAGACAAAGAAGAAAGCACAAATGAAGATAGATCTTTAAGTGTTTGTAGACGATGGAATTTTGATTATGGGTACTATTTTTAAAGTAAACTTATAAATAATAAGAGATGATAATATATAGTAAATAGTATAATGATTAATCGAGACCCAGTTACAATTTGAAACAAAATGATGTTACTAACATGAATAAGAAAATTATATAACAACTAGTGTACGAGAACCGTAAAAAATGACAGCTAAATATCTATGCACTCACAGATTCAACCTCAACACCCTACCCCTTTTCTAACTACAAACCCTCTCACCAGGGTCTGACTACTCCTCTCCCCCCTACCCGAATGCTTATACTGTATGTCTGACAATGCCCTAGGCGTGATCTAAAACACACACACACACTATATGTATATATTTATATACACACACACACACACCCACACACACACACACATATATATATATATATATATATATATATATATATATATAAATATATATATATAAATATATATATATATATATATATATATATATATATATATATATATATATATATATATATATATATATATATTATAGAAGAGAGATAGGGAGAGAGAGAGAGAGAGACTTGCTCTTTATCATATAAGGGTGATAGATAGCCTAACCCCTAACTATGTGACCATTAAAAGCTATTCTCACTCAACCCAACCCAACGTAAAAAAAAAATAAAAAAAAAAAACAAAGAGCAAATCGAAAAGGGAATCGTAACATTTGAAATCAGAAGCGCAAGTTAAACACACACACAAAAAAGAAAAAAGAAAAAGAAATCCCTCACGGGCCCAATCTAGCCTTAGGCAATGCGAGCGATATTCCCAAGAAAAATAAAAGACAATGCGCCACTACCGGGCCCATTCAGCCATGGTTTTATGCCTCATTCGTCAATGGCACAACGAGGCGCACTCTGAGGAATCGACATCGCTTGTGTTTCTCAGAGCGCTGTGTGTGTGTATGTATGTATGTATGTGTATATATACATATATGTATACATATATGTATATATACATATGTACTGTATATATATATATATATATATATATATATATATATATATATATATATATATATATATATATATATATATATATGTATATATACGTATATACTGTATATTCATATATATATATATATATATATATATATATATTATATATATATATATAATCTATATATACGACATCTATATATATATATATATAATATATATATATATATATATATATATATATATATATATATATATATATATATATATATATTTTCTCCCTCACTCTCTCTCTGTATATATATATATATATATATATATATATATATATATATATATATATATACATATATATATATATGTATGTATATATATATATGTATGCATGTATATATATATATATATATATATATATATATATATATATATATATATATATATATATATCCCTTATATAATGAAGAGCAAGTTCTGGCTATATATATGGCTTAATTATGCATTTCTTTCCGGTTAAGCTCACCTTATCCCGTCCCTCGGGAGGAGAGGAAGTAGTCACACCATGTTGAGAGAGGCGTGCGTGCGCGTGCTTGTACTTAATCATTTTAACATTTGGCTGTCATTTTGACATACACACACAGTATATATGCATATGTATATATATATATATATATATATATATATATATATATATATATATTATACATGATAATTTTTTCACATTCAAACGTGGTTTTTTTATTTCAAATAAGCCATATATTTCAATACATTAATGTCCGGATTCGCTTAATGACATCGGGATCAGAGGCTCGAGGCGAAATCACTGAAAGTCAATAGCATCTGACCGGCCGAGTTTCGAACTGTCATACAAGCATCCTGGACCAGGGTTCGAATCCCAGCCGGTCAGATGCTAATGTCTTTGAGTGATTTCGCCTGAAGACTCTGATCCCAAGGTCGTGAGGAGAATCCAGACATTAATGTATTAAAATATATGGCTTATTTGATATATATATATATATATATATATATATATATATATATATATATATATATATATATATATATATATATATATATATATACACATATATATATATATATATATATATATGTATATATATATATATATATATATATATATATATATATATATATATATATATATATATATATATATAGATATACTTTCATCATTATCTATTCATTCTATTTTTTTTCTTGGATATTCGTGCACAAAAAATTATATTCATTTAAAAAGAATCTAGCATATTTCCTCTGTTAAGGGAGTTCACTTCTTTTAGTATCTTCTATGATGACATATAAAACACATCTGCTTAAAAAAAAAAAAAAAAGACAAATACCAAAAGTTATTTATAAATGTTATGTGTCCATTATCAAAATGACAGAATTAATTATACTAAACTTATATAGAGGGGTGAAATAATTAGATGAAACAGTATAACGTTCAAGCATAATAAAAACCTGTTTATTATTCAAAGAGAGATTAGGCCTATAATTCTAGAAACTACGGAGTCGATTATAGAAATAACTATGTCATACCAGACAGGATATGAAGGATTATTAAACAGTAATTTAACTCGTCTACGCTGCCAGTCTATAGAGAGCAAGAAATATCTTTAGCCTTATTAAGCATGAATATCGAATTAGGCCTATTACTCGACGTGGGACTTAAGCTCCGTTGGCTTCCCGGAACAGAGGTGTAACTAATCACTATTTATGGGGGATTTGTAATAATCATTTTGTAACAAAGACTCCATCACAATCTCCCCTAGTAGTAGGTAGTAGCTTGGCCCGAGCACCAGCCGCCCGTTGAGATACTACCGCCAGAGAGCTATGGGGTACTTTAACTGGCCAGATATTACTACATTGGATCCTTCTCTCTGGGTACGGTTCTCCCTACACATACACCGAATAGTCTGGCCCATTCTTTACAAATTCTCCTCAGTCCTCATACACCTGACAACACTGAGATTACCAAACAATTCTACTTCACCCTAGGGGTTAACTACTGCACTGTAATTGTCCAGTGGCTACTTTCCTCTTGGTAAGGGTAGAGACTCTTTAGCTATGGTAAGCAGCTCTTCTAGGAGGAGGACACTCCAAAATCAAACCATTGTTCTCTAGTCCTGGGTAGTGCCATAGCCTCTGTACCATGGCCTTCCACTGTCTTAGGTTAGAGTTCTCTTGCTTGAGGGCACACTCAGGCACACTATTCTATCTAGTTTCTCTTCCTCTTGTTTTGTTAAAACATTTATAGTTTATATATGAAATATTTATTTTACTGTTGTTGCTGTTCTTGAAATGTTTTATTTTTCCTTGTTTCCTTTCCTCACTAGGTTATCTTCCCTGTTGGGGGCCCTGGGCTTATAGCATCCTGCTTTTCTAACTAGGGTTGTAACTTAGCAATTAATAATAATAATAATAATAATAATAATAATAATAATAAAGAGCAAGTGTCTGGATATATATATATATATATATATATATATATATATATATATATATATATATATATATATATATATATATATATATATATATATATATACTGTATATATATATACATATACTGTATATATATATATATTATATATATATATATATATATATATATATATATATATATATATATATATATATATATATATATACATTATATAAATAAAATTATTTTTATGAAATACCAATTCAAAGCCCTCTTTTTCTCTTCCACTTTTACCTTCACTCCTTCATTCCACCATTCACTGCCCTTCCTCATACTGCCTCCAACAACCTTCTTTCCACACACATCACTTGCAATCCCAACAAAATTTTCTTTTACTAACTTCCACTCCTCCTCTAAATTGCCAGTTTCTCTTACTTTCACTTCGTTATATATCATTTTCAACCTTTCCTGATATTTACTTTTTACCCCCGGTTTTATTAGCTCTTCAACCCTCACTACCTCCCTTTTACATCCACCTACTCTATTCCCCCATTCTTTTGCTACAACTAATTTTCCTTCCACCAAAAAATGATCAGACATACCGTTAGCCATACCCCTAAACACGTGCACGTCTTTCAATCTTCCAAACATTCTTTTAGTTATCAACACAATCCATTAATGCCCTTTCTACTACTCTTCCATTTGCCACTCTTACCCATGTATACTTATTTTTATCTTTCCTTTTGAAAAAGCTATTACTTATCACCATCTCTTGCTCAACACACATATCTACCAGTCTCTCACCACTCTCATTTTCACCTGGTACGCCATACTTCCCAATGACACCTTCTACCTCTCCAGCGCCCACTCTGGCATTTAAGTCACCCATGACAACTACACAATTCCTTCTACCCAGTCCTTCAACACACCTAGTTAATTCATTCCAGAACTCATTCCGCTCTTCTTCACTTTTCTCACTACCTGGCCCATACGCACTGACAAACGCCCAACATTCCCTACCCAACCTAACCCTTACCCACATTAACCTAGATGGTATCTCCTTCCATTCCACTACTTTACCTGTCATCCTTTCACTCAGCAATAAAGCCACACCTTCTCTCGCTCTTCCCCTTTCAATCCCAGACACTCTACCAGACATTTCACCAAACATCACTTCACCCTTTCCTTTTATCTTCGTCGCACACAAGGCTAATACATCCATCCTTCTATTCCTAAACATAATTCCAATTTCACATTGGAAGTAAAGGAAGTGAAGAAAGCTCTGGGTGATAGGAGGATAGATGTGAGCGAGGCAAGAGAGCGTGATAGAAATAGGAATGAATGGCGAGCGATTGTGACGCAGTTCCGGTAGGCCCTGTTGCTGCCTCCGATGCCTTAGATGACCGCGGAGGTAGCAGCAGTAGGGGATTCAGCATTATGAAGCTTCATCTGTGGTGGATAATGTGGGAGGGTGGGCTGTGACACCCTAGCAGTACCAGCTGAACTCGGTTGAGTCCCTTGTTAGGCTGGGAGGAACGTAGAGAGTAGAGGTCCCCTTTTTGTTTTTGTTTCTTTGTTGATGTCGGCTACCCCCAAAAATTGGGGGAAGTGCCATGGTATTTGTATGTATGTGACCAATTCAAAGAGAAAGGAAACTTCAAAATAGAAATTGTATCTATGGTTTCTATATATTGTATCAATGATGAAATATTTTATAATTGAGATAAAAAATATTATGGAAAACCATTCTAAATAAGGATGAAACGAAGGAATACCGAACTATATAATGTTTACTATTTCATTTAATTATTTATCATCTCCAGAGATGAAAATGTCAATCAAAGTTATGATGAAAATTTTTTTTCATGTTGTGTAATTCATTCATAATTATTATATATTGTATGGAATTATCCTTTTTGACAGAGGTTGAGCTGTTCTAGAAAACCGCGTTGATATTACTTAAAATGTTGGTTTATGTACAAATTATACATTAATTTAATTCTTAGTATACAAAAGAATCATGTATGTTTACTCATTTCTTAATGATATATCAAACAGACACAAAAACCAAAGTGAAACACTTACTGAAAAACAGAATATGATTACAAGTCCTAATCTAAACTGAGCTTTTAAAAATATAAGATAAATAAATGAAAAAAAAAACATGAATATATTACCTACGGCATATCTAAATTAGTAAAAATTTCATAACCAACGAAAAAAATAAAGATTAACATTTATCATCATACTTTAGATGGAAGGATAAAATTAATGACATGAAGGAAAAGAGTCTAACGGAGGAAGATGAAGAGTCTAACAGAGGAAGATGGAGAATCTAACAGAGGAAGATGGAGAATCTAATAAAGGAAGATGGATAATCTAACAAAGGAAGATGGAGAATCTAACAGAGGAAGATGGAGAGTCTACCTTATTGCCTTACCTTATTGCCTTATTTTTTGTTTGGGTTCCCCCAGGTCCCTCAGTGTGAGGCACCTCGTATATCCACCAGAGAGTTGCTAATACATCTTCCGGTGTATTTTGCATCTTCCAGTCTTGGATGGTCTGGGATGCATCTTAGGTATTTATCGAGCTGATTTTTAAACGCATCTACGCTCACTCCTGATATGTTTCTTAGATGAGCTGGCAGCACATTAAATAGTCGCTGCATTATCGATGCTGGTGCGTAGTGGATTAATGTCCTGTGCGCCTTTCTCAGTTTACCTGGAATGCTTTTTGGCACTATTAATCTACCTCGGCTTGCTCTTTCTGATACTTTAAGCTCCATGATGTTTTCAGCAATTCCTTCTATTTGCTTCCATGCTTGTATTATCATGTAGCGTTCTCTTCTCCTTTCTAGACTGTATAGTTTTAAAAATTGCAGTCTTTCCCAGTAATCAAGGTCCTTAACTTCTTCTATTCTAGCAGTATAGGACCTTTGTACACTCTCTATTTGCGCAATATCCTTTTGGTAGTGTGGGTACCATATCACATTGCAGTACTCGAGTGTACTACGCACATAAGTTTTGTAAAGCATAATCATGTGTTCAGCTTTTCTTGTTTTAAAGTGTCTAAATAACATTCCCATTTTTGCTTTACATTTAGCCAACAGTGTTGCTATTTGGTCGTTGCATAACATATTCCTATTTAAAATTACACCAAGGTCTTTAATTGCTTCCTTGTTTGTGATTGTCTCATTATTAGGTCCCTTGTATGCATACACCATTCCTTCTCTGTTTCCATAATTTATTGATTCGAATTTATCGGAGTTAAATACCATCCTATTTATCTCCGCCCATTCATATATTTTGTTTAGATCTCTTTGTAGTGAGTTCCTATCTTCATCACAAGTAATTTCTCTACTTATTCTTGTGTCATCGGCGAAACTTCTCACTACGGAGTTTTCAACATCACAGTCTATGTCTGAGATCATAATAACAAATAGCAGTGCAGCTAATACCGTACCTTGGGGCACACCAGATATTACCTGGGCTTCATCTGATTTCTCGTCATTTGCAACCACTATCTGTTTTCTGTTTTGCAGGAATTCTTTTACCCATTTTCCTATCTTTCCCACAATATTATGCTTTCTCATTTTTTTCTCCAATATGTTATGGTCTACCTTGTCAAAGGCTTTTGCAAAATCTAGATAGATCACATCTGTGTCTTTTTCATTTATCATATTATTGTATATGTTTTCATAGTGAGCTATCAGTTGGGTCTGTGTACTTTTTCCAGGTACGAAACCGTGTTGACCCATATTAAACAAATTATTTTTGACCAAATGGTTCATTATTTTCTTTTTTATTACCCTCTCATACACTTTCATAATATGTGATGTTAGACTAACAGGTCTATAATTGCTTGCCTCTAGTCTTGATCCACTTTTGAAGATAGGGGTTATATAAGCTAATTTATGTTTAACATATATCTCGCTTATATCTATACTCTGTCTTAGCAGTATTGCAAGTGGCTTCGCGATAGTGTTTGCAGTTTTTTTTAACAAAATCGCTGGAACTCCATCTGGTCCGGCTGCCGATCCATTTTTAATTTCGTTTATAGCCGTGACAATATCTGCTTCATTAATATCTATATCCGTTAGATATTCAACATTTTCTTCTCTCATTTCTGTTTCATTATTCTCATTCGCAATTCTTGGCGTGAACTCACTCTTATATTTTTCTGCTAATATGTTGCATATTTCCTTTTTTTCATTCGTTAGCCGTCCTTCAATTCTTAGAGGGCCTATTTCTATTCTCCTTTTATTCATCTTTTTTGCATAGGAGTAAAGTACTTTGGGGTTTCTTTTTATATTTTGAAGTGTCCTTTCTTCTAAGTCCCTTTTTTCATTTTCTTTCGACTGTATAATCTTTTGTTCTGCATTTTCTATCTTACATTTTATTCCCCTCATTTTCCACACATTTTTTTCTTTTGCAAGATTTTTCTTCCACTTTTTAATTTTCTGAAATAAGATTCTTCTGTCTCTTGGTATGCACGTCTTTTGTTTATTGTTTTTTTTCGGTACATATTTTTCAACAATTTTCTCCAGTATTTTGTACAGTATATCCGTATTTACCTGTATATTATCACTTATAAATACATTTTTCCATTCTTTATTCAGTTCTTCATTTATTTCTGACCATTTTATATTCTTACTGTAAAAGTTATATTTTCCATATCCTTCCCAAAGTTTTGTGCTTTTATTAATTCTGTGATCACTTGCTTTGGAATGAACTATCAATTCTATGACATTGTGGTCTGAAATTCCCGTGTTATACACTATTATTTCTTTAACATAATTCACCTCATTCACAAATACTAGATCTAGGACATTTTCCTTTCTTGTTGGAATGTGGTTTATTTGTTGCATATTATGTTCTAATAGCATATCTTGAAGCTTTTCAAATTGCCTCTTATCTTCTGCGCTACTATTACTATCTTTTTTATATGTATACATACAACCACTTTCTTCTATCCGTTCTTTCCAATCCACGAAAGGAAAGTTAAAATCTCCGGATAGGAGTATATTCCAGTCTTTATGGTTTCTACATATATCATCTAACGGAGGAAGATGGAGAATCTAACAGAGGAAGATGGAGAATCTAATAAAGGAAGATGGATAATCTAACAAAGGAAGATGGAGAATCTAACAGAGGAAGATGGAGAGTCTAACGGAGGAAGATGGAGAATCTAACAGAGGAAGATGGAGAGTCAAATAGAGGAAGATGGAGAGTCTAACAGAGGAAGATGGAGAGTCAAACAGAGGAAGATCATGAGTCTAACAGAGGAAGATGGAGTCAAACAGAGAAAGAAGGAGAGTCTAACAGAGGAAGATGGAGAGTCTAACAGAGGAAGATGGAGAATCTAACAGAGGAAGATGGAGAATCTAATAAAGGAAGATGGAGAATCTAACAAAGGAAGATGGAGAATCTAACAGAGGAAGATGGAGAGTCTAACGGAGGAAGATGGAGAATCTAACAGAGGAAGATGGAGAGTCAAATAGAGGAAGATGGAGAGTCTAACAGAGGAAGATGGAGAGTCAAACAGAGGAAGATCATGAGTCTAACAGAGGAAGATGGAGAATCTAACAGAGGAAGATGGAGAGTCTAACAGAGGAAGATGGAGAAAGGCTGACTTGTAATAGCCACCCCATATACAAATGGGAAAAGCTGAAGGCAAGGATGAAGAATAATCATCATACTTCCTTTAGAAAAAAAATATAATATAAACCTAAAAAAATATAAATTTATGGAATGAGATGAAGGAAAACTAGAAAAAGATTTACAGGACAGAGGAAGAAAGAGAAGGCTGATTGGAAACAGCGACCCCATATACAAATGGGAAAAACTAAAGGCAAACATGATGAATAATAAGGAATAAAAAATAAAAAAATAAATAAAAAAATAATAAAAACTAAGAAACAAAAAATACAAAAAATAAACATTACAACTAAAAAATTGAAAAAAATAAATAATAAAAACTAAGAAATAAAAAATGAAAAAATAAAATAGAAACTAAAAAAAAAAAAATAATAACAGTTGAGTTTCAAACAACGCAAAAGGCCTTAATATTTTACTCAAGATCAAATAGAATTTTCTCCTTTCCCTGACATATGTAAGTACCACTCTA
>NC_090761.1:58351433-58353933 GCF_036898095.1 Palaemon carinicauda | reverse complement strand
AAATATGATTACATGCTTCATTAGCCTATGGGAAACGTCCTTGCCTAGCGATCTACTGAACTCTAGGGTTCGAGAACAGCTCAAGTTTGATAGTTTCTTGCAATAGCTGCAACCTTGCCATCCTTGTGAACTAAAGAGCCGGCAGGTCTACCTGCCGAGTCATCAGCAGTCATCGCCTGGCTCTCCCTGGTCCTAGCTTAGGTACAGAGGGGGGTTTGGACGTTGATCCCATGTCGTTTCTTAGCATTACTATTGATTTTTAAGTAACAGATCTCAAAGAGTTGTTGATGGGCACCATAGTGAGTATAGGAATGTGATATCTGGTGTTCCACAGGGTAGTGTTCTTGGCCCATTACTTTTCATACAATATACACATAACATGTGGTTTGACCTAAAAAACAAGCTTGTTGCATATGCAGATGATGCTACTCTCTTTGCATCAATTCCATCCCCTGAATGTAGATCTGTGGTTAGTGAATCCCTTAATAGAGATCTAGCTAAAATTAGTGCATAGTGCAAATTATGGGGCATGAAGTTGAATCCTAACAAAACTCAAAGTATGATTGTAAGCAGGTCAAGGACTGTGGCTCCTCCACATCCGGATCTCAGTATTGATAAAGTTTCTTTAAATTAGTATGACTCTTTTAAAATTATAGGTGTGATTCTCGACAGCATATTTACTTTTGAGAAACACATTAGGTCTGTGTCTTCTTCCATTGCACAAAAAATGGCTTATTGAGAAAGTCTTTTAAGATTCTCGGTGATCAATCTATTCTGAAAAAGTGTTTTAATTCTTTCATTCTACCTGTTTTGAGTATTATTCTCCTTTCTGGTCTTCAGCTGCTGATTCTCATCTTAATTTGTTGGACAGTAACTTACGGTTTATCAAATTTCTTATTCCAGATCTAAATATTAATCTTTGGCACCGTGGTTCAATTAGTTCATTATGCATGTTGCATAAGATTCTTCATAACTCTGACCATCCTTTACATTCAGATCTCCCGGGACAATTCTATCCTGTTCGTAATACTAGGCAGGCAGTTAATTCTAATAGCCAAGCCTTCTCCGTCATGAGGCTCAATACTACACAGTATTCTAGAAGTTTTATTCCAGCTGTGACCAAGTTGTGGAATGATCTTCCTAATCGGGTAGTTGAATCAGTAGAAACATCAGAAGTTCAAAGTTACAGCAAATGTTTTTATTTTGACCAGGCTGACATGAGTCTTTTGTAGTTTATATGACATATCTGTTTTGACGCTGTTAATAGTTTATATATGACATATTTGTTTTGACGTTGTTACTGTTTTTTAGAATGATTTATTGTTAATTTGTTCTCATCATTTATTTATTTCCTTATTTCCTTTCCTCACTGTGCTATTTTTCCCTATTGGAGCCCTTGGGCTTATAGCATCTTGCTTTTCCAACTAGGGTTGTAGTTTGGCTAATAATAATAATAATAATAATAATAATAATAATAATAATAATACTAATAAAATGATGATAATAATAATAATAATAATAATAATAATAATAATAATAATAATAATAATAATAATAATAATAATAATAATAATATATGGCTAGTCTCTACAGAGCTGTCCTGCTAGGGCATTGTCTCTGTCCCTTGCCTCTATCATTCATTAGAGACCTTAAAACCTTTCAAGATATACAGAATTACATAGCGCTAAAATCTAATGGGTATTATTAGAGCGTAGTTTAAAGCTCTCCGCATACCTCAAACACCATAAATTGCTTATGTAATATGAAATTATGTACGTGTTAATATTCAATGCATATATTATCACATACGCGTACCGTCCTGCATATTTTATGATGCGACCTTTTCCGAGTGTCCGAGTAATCTCTTGGGAATATATAGAAGGGGGATTTTCTTTGCAGTATTTTTAGACTAATAAAGATATATGTAGAGATGGTGATTACCAAACATAGTGTCTGGAAGTCTGAATAACCTTCATTATTTCAGCTGAGGAAGTATTTAAAAAAAGGAAATTTTTAAATACTCATTATTATTATTATTATTATTATTATTATTATTATTATTATTATTATTATTATCATTAGCTAAGCTACAGCCCTGGTTGAAAAAGCAAATACTTCAAACCCACGGGCTCAAACAAAGATAATAGCCCAATGAGGAAAGGAAATACACATACACTGAATAGTCTGTCCTATTATATCCACATTCTCCTCTGCCCTCATACACATCACAAGACTGAGATCACCAAACAATTCTATTTTGCTCAAGGGGTTAACTGCTTCAATATAATTATTTAATGGCTACTTTCCATTTGGAAGTAGCTCTTCTAGGATAAGGCCACTCCAAAATGAAATCACTATTCAATCTTGTTTTTTAAAGTTTTTAATAACATTAAAATTGATCATATATATATATATATATATATATATATATATATATATATATATATATATATATATATATATATATATATATTATATATATATATATATATATGTGTAT
>NC_090761.1:58347231-58349731 GCF_036898095.1 Palaemon carinicauda | reverse complement strand
CATGCATAATAGAGTAAAGACTGCTAATAGGAATAGAAGTATTAATATCCAGTAAAACGAAAATGTTGCATTTATAGTCTATTTTTTTTTTTAGTGAAGCAGATTTGCACCAACTCGCAAGGATGCCCTTTTAGCTCTAAAATGTTTCCTGATAGCTGATTGGTCGGAAGTATTCACATAATAATACTTCCAACCAATCAGCTATTAGGAAACTTTTCCAAGCTAAAGGGGGCACCCCTGCGAGCCGGTGCAAATCTGCCTCACTAAAAAAAAAAGGACTATAGTGATTGAATGTCTCAGTCCCTGGGATCTCAGAAAACGATCCTTCTCTAAAGCCCGTGGTGAGGATAGTGAAAGGAAATGAAGTTCCTGTCCGAGAAACCTATCTGTGGTAAAAAAAAATCCATTTTATTTCTAATTATGAATATATTTTGCATATTAATATTGAAAAGTTTTATCAATATCCCATCCAGAAGTGCTTTCTGATTATTAATATATTTTGCATATCGATGTTAAAGTTTTATCAATATCCCATACCGAAGTGGTTTTCAATCATAAACAAAATTTGGATATTGATATTAAAAGGTCTTAGCAATATATACCGTAGTGCTTTCTAATTATAAACATAATTTCCATATTGATATTAAAACGTCTTATCAATATCTCATACCATTCTTAAAACCTCTCACATTACTGTGTGAAAGAAAAAATTCAACAAGTTGTATATTTTTACTATATATAGAAATATCTTACAATTCTGCTTGAAAGAAAAAAACGAAATATTTTATTTTTAAATTATTTGTTTACCATACATAAAAATCTATCTTATAATTTTGCTTGAAAGAGAAGACGATTTTTTGAAAAACTATTTTCTTTATCATAAATAAAAAAAAAACTATTTTACATCTATTTGAAGGAGAAAACGAAAAAATTAATAGGATTTTTTATACCATACAAAAAATATATCTTATATATTGTTTGAAAGAGAAGGCCATATATAAAAAAAATACTATTGTACAATTAAACTTGAAGGAAAAAACGAAAAAAAAAATATTACCATACATAAAGAATATCTTATATTTTGGCTTCAAAGTTAAAAAGAGCAATCTTTTTTTTTTTCATTGTATTTTTTCGGTGTCTGTCAAAACCAGCAAATTACCGAAAAAAAAGAAAATATCCCAACATAATGTTTATGCCTCATGGTTATTCCACGAAGTAATTACCGTGTTACGCGTATCACTTCGCACTTTTGATATTAATGGCAGCACGGAAGCACTTACGAAGCATTTAGAACTAGGAGCAACAATGAAATTACCCGTTATACGAGGCAGCAAATGCATCAGGCTAAAAATAATACACATTTCGCCTGTTGACATAATTTTTTTTTTTTTTTTTTTTTTTTTTTTTGCGGGGCTGATTTGCTGGAATTGCTCATACATCAAATACAACTTTCAGTGCCACTTTAGATATTAGATTCTTTTTTTCAAATGCTGTTAATGAATGGCAGAGGTAAGGGACAGTTACATTGCCCTAGCTAGCAGGACAAGCTCTAGAGATTGACCATATACATATGATCAGCGCCCAAGTCTGTCAAAACCCAAGGTAAAACAAGGGAGCTCGAGGCAATGGCTCTCGATACTTCAGCAGGTAGACCTTGTGACGTGCCGAGAGAAGGTTGTGACTCAAAGGCAGGATGAAAGCTACTGAGTACTGAGTGAGTTTATTATAGAACACTCTCCTTTATATACAAAAGTTCAAGGCAACAAGAATTTTCATGTTCAAAATCAACACCGTTACCATTGAGAAAAAAACAGACATGTTTTTTCAGGTTCTTTTAAGTGCGAGGGGAGAGCGAAGATACAAGCACAAAATGAACTATGTACGATCGTGTGACACACGGTTGGTACAACCTGTAGGCTCCTCTAGACCTCCTATCATTAGCTTAAAAGGATGGTGAGGTTGCAGACACTACAAGAAACGATCAAGCTAGAGCAGGACTCGAACCACTGTCCGGCAGATCGTCAAGCAGGAATATTTCCAGTAGGTCATGCCAACCCTTATTAACGATAAGAGATTGAAAAGGGGGGGGGGGAGAGGTAAGGTCACTCGTATGAGCTGGAAGTTATCAAGAGCATCATTAATACCTCCGCAAAGGAGGTTATAAAATAGTCGGTTTATTTATTTACCTGTCTGTGTGTCTGTCTGCGGACAAGATTAGGTCAAAACTACTAGACGTATTTTGACGAACATTTAAATCTTACTAGAATATATTTCTGAAATATTCGAGGCCGTTTTCTCAATAAGTCTATTAGTAAACAGGAACACTTTGGGGCAATAATTTGTATCCTGAAGTGTTGAATTCGTTAACGTAATACAATCTCATCATACTAATGCTGATTAATATTAGCAACCGATTAATTAAATCGAGTAATTGTTCGCAATCCGATAGCTTTCTGTTGTTTCGATAACACTCTTTTTAATTAACTCAATTTCAGCTTTA
>NC_090761.1:58334731-58342231 GCF_036898095.1 Palaemon carinicauda | reverse complement strand
CACAGCCGCGCTGCGTTGATGGAGAAATGGTAGTGCATAGTAACTGATGTAAAATCACCACAGTCTGGGGAAATTACTCCGACAGACAATTCCAATCGGAATTTATTATTCAACAAGTTGGAATTGAATTGCATCTATTTATTCGGGTGTTTCTCTCTTCAATGAAATTCCCGTTGGATTTGTTTTTTATTTTATTGTTAGAAGAATTATCAGATGTTTTTTTTTTTTTTTTTTTTTAGATCAAATGATCTTTAAAAAATTCTTTGATGTCTTTGTTACAAAATTCGTTATAATTTGTATATCTTTTTTTTTAATTAAACAAAACGCAATTTGATTATATACTCCAAAAAGAAAAGATTTAATATATATATATATATATATATATATATATATATATATATATATATATATATATATATATATCCCCTTTATGAGTGAGGATAACTTAAAGTTGTAAAAAGATTTGTGTATCGCTATGATCAGTGAAGCTATAATAGACATGGCTACCCATATTAGTTTGGTTTGCTGAGCGCGATCAGTATGTCTCCCACCATCACCAATATGTGATGAAATGGCCAAACTATACACTAAAATCGGTTGCATTATATATATATATATATATATATATATATATATATATATATATATATATATATATATATATATATATATATACACATATACATATATATATATATATATATATATATATATATATATATATATATATATATATATATATATATATATTATAGTGTGCTAAACATTTGAGAAATTAATGAAGCTAGACTTTCATAGTTTTACAAAACGCAAAACAACCAAAACTAAAAATGCTTATTTTATTGAAATTCCACAAAAGAGGTAAATTGGAGATTTCTGGTATTTACGTAAAATCCTTGAAATAGTAAAGAATATATAATTTGCAAATGTTGGAGGAACCCTGGCAATGTAACTCAAAGGTTTATTGAATTTCAGGAAATCATATTTACCTTACTCGGATAAGATTTCCGCAGTCTAATGGGAAGCTCAAAATAGCCTTCGCCTGGAATATATGAAATGGATTCAAGGCGATGGTGGTTTGATTACCTCAGGAAATCCTTATGGTAGGATTTGATTTATGTGTGTGACGTGGATTAAAAGGATTTAAGACCAGAATAAGGAGTAACTAAGGGGGCAATTCGTAGGGAGCATGCCTTCGCCACGCTAAGAAGTCTTATTTTGCTCTTAACTCTACTGGGTACTTTTACTACGATGTATGGTAGGATTTGATTTATATGTGTGACGTGGATTAAAAGGATTTAAGACTAGAATAAGGAGTAATGAAGGGGGCAATTAGTAGGGAGCATGCCTTCGCCAAGCCATTTAATCTTATTTTGCTCTTAACTCAACTACGTACTTCTTGTTGGATGTTATTTCTTGAAAATCTAATTGATTTGTCCTTGGGTTATACCCCACCCCATATGTCTGCCAAAGTTCGTTGAAATTGGTTTAATAGTTTTAACATAATGTTGTTCGCAAAGAAAAACCAAATAAAATATTTGCCATTTACTTAACATTACTTTTATTTTCAAAGTATTGCTGCGTACTTGAGCTTTGATGTACTTAACACAAAATGTTAGAGATTCATCCTTGGGTCATACCTAACATGATTCCCAAGTTTGGTCAAAATCGGTACATTAGATTTTGTTTAAAGTTGCTCACAAACAAGCAAATATAATAAATGACGACAGGAGTAAATACATACCCTTCCTAAAATCTTCGATTCTGGCGAAGGCAATAAATGGTAAGGCTAATATAGTTATCCTGAGCTGAATGATGAATTCACAAATAAAAAAAAAATATTAATATCTTAATATCTTTCAGAGAATGAAGAGTTAGCATTTTTTTCTAGTCATACTTATGATGTTATAGTTATGAATGGGAAAGATATTTTTCATTAATGGCAAATACTTTGATGTGAAGAAAAATATTTTGGTTGAATATTAAATAGTAAAGAAAGTGCCTTTTACCCGTGTTTTCATCCCTCTCTTAAATAATTGCTATCGCACACTTGCAGGTAAAATGCATTCATAATGAGAAAAAAAATATTAGAAAAATTAAAAAGGTCTTATATAAGGTTAATGCCGCTGAGAGAGACATTAATTCTAATAAAACCTATATCCAACTGAGCCTATTTGGGAAATAATAATAATAATAATAATAATAATAATAATAATAATAATAATAATAATAATAATAATAATAATAATAAAAATAATAATAATAATAATAATAATAATAATAATAATAATAATAATAACGTATTAAAAGTTTAAAGTCCACTCATGAATGGTAAGGCCAAGGGACAGTGACATTGCCCTATCGAGCAGGACAATGCCCAAGAGACTGACCATATACACATATGATCTGCGCTCAAGCCCCCTCTCCACCCTAGCTAAGACAAAGGAAGGTCAGGCAATGGCTGCTAATGACTTAGCAGATAAGAGCTATAGGCTCCCCCAAAACCCTCATTCTTAGCTCACAAGGATGGTGAGATTGCAGCGACCAAAGAAACTAACAAGTTTGAGCGGGACTCGAACTCCAATCTAGCGTTCACCAGTTAGGGACGGTACCATATCATCCTGACTTTTTTTTATAACAAAAATACACCAAAATCTATCACATTGACTACGAGTGTCAACAGTATCCATATCATGTTTCAAATGGATCCGTAAAGCTATTTCCCTTTCCAGACATGTTCTCGTTACTCAAGTCAAAGACGTCTACGACCAGACGAGGGTTTTTTTGTGAAGTGTCTCGTCTGGAAATGTAGTAGAAGGTATGGACTATTGAGACTTCGTAGACAGCTATTGATGGTGATAAGGATATAAAAAGGAGGTTGAACGTGAAGCGTCATCTGTTTCTAGAGTACCTCTGAGAGCCGCGGCGACATTTGGGATTCTGGTAATTTCAAGGGTTGAGATAAGAGGACTGGATTGATACCTGTTGCTCAATTTATATTCGTCGGTGCGTAAATAAATGTTAATGGGTTTATATTGTTATTATAACTTGCAGTAAATGTTTTTATGTTGAATAGCTTGGCATACGTCTCTTTTTATAGTTTATATATGAAAGAATGTTTTAACGTTGTTACTGTATTCAAAATATTATATTCTAATTGTTCATTGCTTCTCTTGTAGATTATTTATTTCATTATTACATTTCCTCACTGGGCTATTTTTTACTGTTGGAGCCCTTCGGCTTGTAGCATATGCTTTTCCAACTAGGGTTGTAGTTAATCTAGTAATAATAATAATAATAATAATAATAATAATAATAATAATAATAATAATAATAATAATAATAATAATAATAATAATTAGAGGCGTTATTTTATCTACAAAACAAGACGTTAAAGCACGGTAGTCTGAAGATATACTGTGCATTTTCAGAAGTCCTTTTAAAAGCTCCTTTTTTTGGATTAAGAACACGAATTTACACTGGGTTTGCACCTCAAAACGATTTAATTCAATTTCATAACAATTCGGAGAGTTACTCAATTCGAGATTTAGAGGTGTTATTTCATTTGAATCACGACGTTAAACTATTGTAGTTTGAAGAAATATATTTTCGGAAAGAGTTTTAAAAACATTGTTGGTAAAGTACAAGACTCTACATCGAATTTTAAAAACAGTTTTAAAATTATCCGGAGTTAGTCATTTTAGAATAATCCGGAGTTAGTCATTTTAGAATGATACGGACTTAGTCTTTCTAAAATAATACGGAGTTAGTCATTTTAAAATAATCCGGAATTAGTCATTTTAAAATAATCTTGATTTAGTCGTTTTGAAATAATCCTAGGTTAATCGTTTTAAAATAATGCAGAGTTAGTCGTTTTAAAATAATCCGGAGTTAGTCGTTTTAAAATAATGCAGAGTTAGTCGTTTTAAAGTAATCCGGAGTTAGTCGTTTTAAAATAATCCGGAGTTAGTCGTTTTAAAATAATACGGAGTTAGTCGTTTTAAAATAATGCAGAGTTAGTCATTTTAAAATAATACGGAGTTAGTCATTTTAAAATAATGCAGTTAGTCGTTTTAAAATAATGCAGAGTTAGTCGTTTTGAAATAATCCTGGGTTAATCGTTTTAAAATAATGCAGAGTTAGTCGTTTTAAAATAATCCGGAGTTAGTCGTTTTAAAATAATGCAGTAAGTCGTTTTAAAATAATCCGGAGTTAGTCGTTTTAAAATAATGCAGAGTTAGTCGTTTTGAAATAATCCTGGGTTAATCGTTGTAAAAAAATGCAGAGTTAGTCGTTTTAAAATAATACGGAGTTAGTCGTTTTAAAATAATGCAGAGTTAGTCGTTTTAAAATAATACGGAGTTAGTCGTTTAAAAATAATGCAGAGTTAGTCATTTTAAAATAATACGGAGTTAGTCGTTTTAAAATAATGCAGAGTTAGTCGTTTTAAAATAATATGGAGTTAGTCATTTTAAAATAATGCAGTTAGTCGTTTTAAAATAATGCAGAGTTAGTCGTTTTGAAATAATCCTGGGTTAATCGTTTTAAAATAATGCAGAGTTAGTCGTTTTAAAATAATCCGGAGTTAGCCTAGTCGTTTTAAAATAATGCAGTTAGTCGTTTTAAAATAATCCGGAGTTAGTCGTTTTAAAATAATGCAGAGTTAGTCGTTTTGAAATAATCCTGGGTTAATCGTTTTAAAATAATGCAGAGTTAGTCGTTTTAAAATAATCCGGAGTTAGTCATTTTAAAATAATGCAGAGTTAGTCGTTTTAAAATAATGCAGAGTTAGTCGTTTTAAAATAATGCAGAGTAAGTCGTTTTAAAATAATGCAGTTAGTCGTTTTAAAATAATCCGGAGTTAGTCGTTTTAAAATAAAGCAGAGTTAGTCGTTTTGAAATAATCCTGGGTTGATCGTTTTAAAATAATGCAGAGTTAGTCGTTTTCAAATAATACGGAGTTAGTCGTTTTAAAATAATGCAGAGTTAGTCGTTTTAAAATAATGCAGAGTTAGTCATTTTAAAATAATGCAGAGTTAGTCATTTTAAAATAATGCAGAGTTAGTCGTTTTAAAATAATCCGGAGTTAGTCATTTTAAAATAATACAGAGTTAGTCGTTTTAAAATAATCCGGAGTTAGTCGTTTTAAAATAATCCGGAGTTAGTTGTTTTAAAATAATCCGGAATTAGTCGTTTTAAAATAATCCGGAGTTAGTCGTTTTAAAATAATGCGGAGTTAGTCATTTCAAAATAATGCAGAGTTAGTCGTTTTAAAATAATCCGGAGTTAGTCGTTTTGCAGTTAGTCAAGCCCAGATTTCTTTCTAATTTAATTGACGCATCAAAGTGGAGTAATCGAAATTCAGAATTGCACAGAGTCTCTCGTAAAAGAGATTATCCTAATGCAGGTTGAATTAGGCACACCTTTCGATACGTATTAACTTAATGGGGTCAGGGATATTCGACTAATTGATTACAAAATGCTACATAAGCTCAATTTGTTAGAGCGATTACGCGTATATTGCATGGTAATATCATGAGCCTCTGGACTTGATTCTGACGTGAAAGAATTACTTGTTGATATTACACTTAAATATATTTTACCTCCACCAACGAAGGTGGAAGGAGGTTATGTTTACGTCCCTGTTTATGTGTGTTTCTTTCTGTGTGTGTTTGTTGGTATACAGCTTTCTGGTCACAATTCTAATCGTAATGAAACTTGCAAGGAGTAACTGTTATGTAAAATGCTGGAAATGATTAAATTTTGGATCATCAAGGTCAAAGGTCAAAGTCAAGATCAAGCAAAATGTCGAATGCAGGCAATCAGCCATAAGTTTGGAAATCGTTGTCACAGAGACTTCAAACTTAGTTCATATTTGAGTGTATGAAAATCCATACCAATTAATAAATGTCAAGGTCAAAGGTCAAGATGAAGGTCGAGCAAAACGTCGAGAAATAAGCTGTTATGGCGGAGGTCTGCGTTCTACTGAGTGCTCCTCTGGTTATTTGAATGTTTTCAATGTTTATACGAATATATTTGTCGATGAAATAGATATATTAAGTTCCTTCTGTTATTATCTTACAAATTCTATCTTAATTCTAGTGTACGCGACCCGTCATAAATGACGATTAATATTTAGATAGCTATGCAGACACATAGATTCAACCCTTCCCCCCCCCCCCTCCCCCTTCCCCTTTCCTAACTACAACCTCTCTCACCAGGGTAGGGACGGGGTATGACTACTTCCTTCTCTCCTATCAGAGGGAAGGGGAGAGACCAAGCAGTTATACATATACCAATGCGCTGGGCTGAGCGTGACTGGAAAAAATATGTTTATATATATATGTATATATATATATATATATATATATATATATATATATATATATATATATATATATATGTAAATATATATACATATATATATATATATTCATACGTATATATATACACACATATATATATAAATATATATATATATATATATATATATATATATATATATATATATATATATATATACATATATATACACATATATAATATATATATATATATATATATATATATATATATATATATATATATATATACATATATATACATACATATATATATATATATATATATATATATATATATATATATATATATATATATATATAAAGTATATAGCCATATTCTCAATCAAACTGGTAAAAAGAAACTAATAATAGTTGCCTTCGACATCATACTCGTATGAAGAGGTAATTTTCTGAAAAAAAAAAAAGAAATAAAAAAAAGGGTGATCCTTCGGGACATAGCCAAATGGAAAGCATTTTTTTTCTCCCTTTTTCGGGTATCAAAAGATTTGTTGATGGTGTTGGGGAGGATTTGCGTATGATGTATATTAAAAATTCATGGGTATCATATCTTTGGATGCTAGTAGCACTTTTGGTTTTTCACTTTTTTCGTTTTTATTTTATGTTAAATTTTTCGTTTTTATTTCATGTTAAAATTTTCGTTTTTATTTTATGTTAAATTTTTTGTTTTTATTTTAGTTCAATTTTTTTCATGTTTATTATTGTTAAATTTTTTGTTTTTATTTTATGTTTAATTCTTCGTTTTCATTTCTGTTTTATTTTTAACTTTTTCATTCACTATTCTATTAAGTTAACGTACACAATGAATGATTGCTATATTTTTCTCTTTTCTTTTTAGTTTTACTATCTTTTTCAAATTATCGTGCGTAACCAATAATTATTAAATGAAATACTAGAGTCTGCAGATTGATATAATGAACAAGTGAAAAATTAAAATTTATCTATGTTATTACCAATGAACAAAGTGAGCAAGATTGGTGAAATATGGAGGGTTAATACAACAAAGCACAAATAGATATACTAATAAAACAGTTGAATATAATAACAAATAAAGAACTTAGCATGGAAACAGGGAAGTCTTCTTCCAAACTAAAGAACATTTTAAAAACTATTAAATAAATTTCGCCATCGACTTTCA
>NC_090761.1:58318859-58328859 GCF_036898095.1 Palaemon carinicauda | reverse complement strand
TTAAAGGTTTAAAGGACGCTCAGGAATAGCGGGGGCAAGGGACACTGACATTGCCCTACCGAGCAGGACAATACCGTAGAGACTGACCATATATACATATGATCTGCGTCCAAGCCCCCTCTCCACTCAAGCTAGGGTCAAGGAGGGCCATGCACTGGCTGCTGATGACTCAGAGGGATAAACCTATAGGCTCACCCAAAGCACCCATTCGTAGCTCACAAGTATGGTGAGGTTGCAGCGACCAAAGGAACTGGCGAGTTTGAGAGGGACTCGAACCTCAATCTGGGGTTTACCAGTCAAGGACGTTACCATCGGCCTCATGTCGAGAAGACTAATGTACTAGATACAGTCCCTGGGATTTGTTTTTGACATAATATACATTTTATACTTATATAAGAGAGCAAACCAAAGTAAAAGATATTCTAACAACTTTTAAGAAAAAGAAATGGACATGAGCAGGACATATAATAAGAATGACAGAAAATAGATGGACATTAAGAATAACACAACGGGTCCCTAGAGGCTGTAAAAAAAGCAGAGGAAGGAAGAGAAGACGATGGATCGACGAAACAAAGAAGTTTGTGGGCGTTGACTGGCACAGGAAAACCATAAACAGACGCAAGTGGAAGGACATGTTTGAAGCCCTTGTTCTGTAGTGGACTAGTAACGGCTGAAGATTGATATATACATGCATATATATATACACACACACACACACACACACACACACACACACATATATATATATATATATATATATATATATTATATATATATATATATATAGCTTTACTTAAATATATTATATATACAGTATATATATACTGTGTATATATATATACTGTAATATATATATACTATATATATACAGTATATATATATATTATATATATATATATATATATATATATATATATACATATAAAGCTATATATATATATATATGTATATGTATGTATATACATACATATATATATAGGCCTATATATATATATATATATATATATATATATATATATATATACGATTTTTATCAATATTATTACAAGTAACAGTTTCCCCTCAAAATTCCAATTTGTTCATATAGTCAACACTGGTCTAAAATACCCTCTCCAATCAAATAAAACCTTGCCTACTATTCTTCGAAATATAAATCTCATAATCAAATTGTTCATGAAATGCAAAGTAACAGAGCATTGCGTGAAACTTAATTTTGTATCGTATGAACCAGAAAATGGAATGTTTAAATACCTACCTATTTGGTTTTGCTTAAAAGTTAAGTATTCGAGGAATAAAATTTCAAACATAAATTTTTTTTTCTTCCAAAATATTAAATAAAACAATAAAATTACATAGATCAAACCCTTTTTCCTAAATAATAATAAACAAAATAATAAAGTTCCATAGATCAAACCATTCTTCCCAACCAAATAATAAATATAATTATAAAATTTCATAGATAAAACCATTTTCCTAAAAAAACAATAAACAAAACAATAAAATTTCATAGATCAAACCCTTTTTCCTAAATAATAATAAACAAAAGAATGAAGTTCCATAGATCAAAACATTCTTCCCTACCTAATAACAAGTATAATTATAAAATTTCATAGATAAAATCATTTTCCTAAAAAAATAATAAATAAAACAATAAAATTTCATAGATCTAACCCTTTTTCCTATAAAAATAATAAACAAAATAATAAAGTTCCATAGATCAAACTATTCTTCCCAACCAAATAATAAATATAATTATAAAATTTCATAGATAAAGCCATTTTCCTAAAAAAATAATAAATAAAACAATAAAATTTCATAGATCAAACCCCTTTTCCTAAATAATAATAAGCAATATAATAAGTTCCATATATCAAACCATTCTTCCAAACCAAATAATAAATATAGTTATGAAATTTCATAGATAAAATAATTTTCCTAAAAAAATAATAAAACAATAAAATTTCATAGATCAAAAAACAATTCTTTTCTACACCTATTCTAAATAAACATTATTCCATCCCATTTCCAGCTCATCAAATACGTTTGCCTTGTATACGGTGGAGATATGAAGAGGTAAAAATAATTTCAGTATACGAAAAAACTTTGTGATTTCAAGCGGTAAATGTGCCGAGTTGATTACTGCATAATGTAATATCTTCTTTCAATTTTTTCCTGAAAATATTTCGTTTCTGCTGTCATGATATTTTTTTTCTTTCTTTTCTGTTGTAAAATTTTATGCCCTTTTTCCCAATCACCAATAAAACTTTAGGAATTCACCTTGAATTTACAGTTGAACATAGGAGTTTCTGTTACACCTCGCTCCAAAGTGCACACTATTACACCCTTACTTCGCGGTGAGTAACCAAACATAAAGTACACTATTAAAAATTTACTGTAAAAAAACCGGTAAAAATCCTGGCATAAATGTTGCCAGGCATTTACCATTTAACAACCCAATATATTGACGTAAAGGAGAGATATTACGGTCACAAACCCGTAAAAGATAATAACAAAGTAAGGTAGAAATTACGGTTGCCTGTATTTTACTGAAATACGGCTGAGAACTGTATATTTTACGGAGAGTATCCGGTTAAAATTACGGTTTCATTTAAGAGTGAGGGAGAGATGGCAGCCCTGGCTTTGCTAAACACACAAACTCGCCGCGCAGTAAGGATGTGGCTGGTAGAACTTCCTCGGAGTGAGGTGTACTAGGGAATTACTGTGTTCAACCGTACATAACCCCCAACTAGAAAGCAGCGCGGCCATATTACGAGCGCAAGAGGACGACATTATTAGTATAACAAGTGGGGTGGGGTTGCTACGGTAGGGAGTTGGGCGGTCGAGGAAGGGCTGTGGGGGTGGGGGTGGGGGGTGGGGGTGGGGGGAGAAGTACTGTTGTAACCCATACTACC
The DNA here is from genome assembly GCF_036898095.1 of Palaemon carinicauda. Taxonomy (NCBI): domain Eukaryota; kingdom Metazoa; phylum Arthropoda; class Malacostraca; order Decapoda; family Palaemonidae; genus Palaemon; species Palaemon carinicauda. The sequence continues at coordinate 58,325,947 of NC_090761.1, read as the reverse complement.
TCATTGATCGACACCAATTGACCTTCTTCGTCGTCTTAATCCTTTATTCAAGACGATCCCTTACGCGCTTCGCCTTTTACGATGCGTCCAGAAAATATCAGTTAAACAGATCCTTGGTTGATTTTTGGTAAATCTTTATAAGATGGAAATAATATTTACAGATATATTTACAGTGGCTTTACTGATTACAGAAATGGTATGAAGTTTATTCTATTTTAGGAAAATAGTTTGTAACTTTCCTTTTCATGAATATAAAAAATTAGTAAATTACTTAAAACAAACTGTAATACATAATCTAAAGATTTTGAATTTTGACAAGACAAATTACATTAACTATCCAATTCTATTACCTTCTGCTTGGCTACTACATTCAAATGAAATAAGTAGTTACTTTGCTACTCTCTCACATCATCAGATATTATCATTCTCTTGTGAAAAAGTAGATTTTTCTCCATTATCTATAAATCTAAATCTTTGTACCCCAATCTGACAGTCATTTACATCATTTGGTTCTTTACTGCAACTTATCTGTATCGTTTGTGGCTGATAAAGATTAATTTGATATATCTAAAGGTCTCTTAGAAAACTAAAGGATCTTTCAGGCATATGCGACTCTTGCTTTTGAATCAGCTTCGCTGATGTATGGTATCCAATGTATATAACGTTAATAGTGCATAAGGATTGTGGTAGCCTATTGGACAATTACCCTCCAGCTCAAGCTCGATAGTTTCTTGCAGTGTCTTCAAGCTCACCATCCTGTGAGCTAAGGATGGGAGGGTTGGGAAAGCCTATACTGTAGTTCTACCTACTGAGTCATCAACAGCCATTGCCTGGCCCTCCCTGGTCCTAGCTTGGGTGGAAAGGGGGTTTGGAAGCTGATCAGCCTCGAGGTCATTGTCCTGCTATTTGCCACTGTCCATTGCCTTTGCCATTCATAAGTAACTTATAAATTTATATGGATTATTTAGTCTATGGTGCATTTTCGGATAGTTTACAACGTGCCTAAGGTATAATCAAAGTTTAATCCCTTAGTCTATAACATATTGAGCATAGCGTAATCGCTCTTTGGTGTATTCATAACTTATCTAATTCATCGTAAACTCTGATGACTTTATTAGCCAACTGGTAGGTTAACACAACTCGTCAACGGTATAGTTTATTAGTAGGGTTTGCCTAATGAATCCTTTATGCTAAGAAGTATATCTCTCACCAAAATGGTTTGATTTACCTATCAAACATTACACTCAACTCTCTTTGCTTGGGGCCAACTACATTAGCAAATATTGCTTGAAAGATGGGAAGACTATGAAATAAGAAAAATGGCAGGCATAGTAAAGATTACAGTGGTGATAAGAGTGTCACGATGGAGATGGTGTGGCCATGTGTTCAGATGGATGGTATGGGTGGAGTGAGGAGGGCTTGGGAGGGGTAAGAGAGAGAGAGAGGGGCAGAAAATTAGATGGTAAGATAAGGTGAAGGATGATATGGAGAGAAGAGGTTCGGTGGAAGAGGATGCCTGATTGGTAACGTCTCTGCCTGGTGTTTGCCAGTCGGGGGTTTGAGTCCCGCTCAGACTCGCTAGTGCCATTAGTGTCTGCAACCTTACCATCCTTGTGAACTATGGTTGGGGGCTTTGGGGGAGCCTATAGGTCTATCTGCTGAGTCATCAGCAGCCACTGCCTGGCCCTCCCTGGTCCTAGCTCGGGTGGAGAGGAGGCTTGGGCGCTGATCATATAATATATGGTCAGTCTCTAGGGCATTGTCCTAATTGCTAGGGCAATGTTACTGTCCCTTGCCTCTGCCATTCATGAGCGACCTTTAAACCTTTAAACCTTTAAACGGAGAGTCCGCATCTGGCAACCGAGCCCTTAATGTAAGGATAACAGCGGGAAAGAAGAAAAAGATTTACAAATTTAATAAAAAAAACTTTCAGATGAACCCAGCTGGTTCTAAAAGACTTTTCAGATGACACGGTTTCTCTAAGGCCCTATCTGCTTACCATGATCTTCCTTATAGACATTCTTATTGAATAGATTCATCGAAAGGATATTCGAACCAATACTGCTCATTCATGGTGTTGCCAGATAAACAAGATCTGTTCATGGAATATTCTTGTCAATGAGAACATGTACAATGTCTCTTCAGAATAATCTATAGCACCGTCTTGAGGGGTCACACGCCTATTGTCCCAAAAAGAATGGCTGTTACGAACTTTGAGAGAGAGAGAGAGAGAGAGAGAGAGAGAGAGAGAAGAGAGAGAGAGAGAGAGAGAGATCACGCTCTCCAAAGCCCCGTGTCCTTACTTGATCCTAAGGTTAACCGTATCCCTGCGCTGTCTTTATAGAATTCCTTTATACACTAACCATTTCCAATTCCTTAAAAAAATAGTATATTCGTGAATGGTGATTATAGTTACTATGAATTCTTAAAACGTATTCATCATTATTTTTATTTCTAGGACACATAATATCAAATAATTCGAATCCCATTGTTTAAAAAATCGAGTTTACTAATGAATGTTGGTTTATAATTTCTGTGATCTCTTAAACCTATTCATTAGTATGTTTATTTATAGAACTTATAATAACAAATGATAATTTGAGTAAAGAGAGATAAGTTAATGGAAGCATATATAAAATATATATAATAAAACTCATAATTTGAAATAAAATGGTAAGTTAATAGAAGCATATATAAAATATATATAATAAAAATCATAATTTGAAATAAAATAGTAAGTTAATGGATGCATATATAAAATATAAAATATAAAAACATAAAATAAAATATAAAATATAAAACGTAGAGTATAAATTACCCTATGTTACACCTCATTCATTTATTCATGTCTTGAATATGGTAAGTTAATGGAAGCAAATATAAAATATAATATAACAAAAATAAAATATGAAATATAAAATCCCCTAGGCTAAGCCTTCTTAAATAACATATGAAATATAAAACATAGATATAAAATTCCCTTTAGTGAAGTCCTCTTTATCTATTCATTTCTTGAATATGGTAAGTTAATAGAAGCAGCAAATATAGAATATAATAAAATAAAATGAAATATAAAACATAAAATTACCATAGGTTACACCTCATTTATTTATTCATGTCTTTAATATGGTAAGTTAATGGAAGCCAATATAAAATATAATAAAACAAAGTAAAATATAACATATAAAATCGCCTTATAATAAAATAAAATGAAATATAAAATATAAAATTACCATAGGTTACACCTCATTTATTTATTTATGCCTTGAATATGGTAAGTTAATGGAAGCAAATATAAAATATAATAAAACAAAATAAAATATAACATAAAATCACCTCAGGTTAAGGCACCTTTATTTATTTATTTCTTGAATATCATTCTTCCAATAAAGCATTGATTTCTTGAATATCATTCTTCCAATAAAGCATTGATTTTTTGAATATCATTCTTCCAATAAAGCATTGATTTCTTGAATATCATTCTTCCAATAAAGCATTGACTAGAAATGCATGAAAATAGACATGAAAGCAAATGAGCAACAGATCCTTTTAACAGCTAAGCGTTGCTGAGTGGAGGCTCGTGGTTCTGTGTTTCCTATTTTTTTTTTCTTTTTTTTTTTCTTTTAAATAATACCGCGAAGCAATACAGTGTTTCGAAACCTCTTTACTTTCTAAGCAGAAACGAAGAATTTCCCATCTTGCTTTTCCTCCGACCTTGGTTAAAAGAAAGGCGGATACGAAGCAGTTCACAGAGAGAGAGAGAGAGAGAGAGAGAGAGAGAGAGAGAGAGAGAGAGAGAGAGACTAGAATAATTGCACACATCCTCTTGCATGTCTTTAAAACGAACAAGCAAGAACTGAAATGAGATTTTGTTATTGATAACTTAGTTTTGTCATTTAAAAGTTTTTATTTTCTAAGTGTGGTTTTTTTAAAATCTTGTTGATATAGTTTTTTTTTTACTTTTTTTTATTTTTTACTTTTTACTTTACGTTGAAAATAAATAGATTTTTCTCTGAACTTCGTAACACTCATTTTCTTCATGAGCATTTTCTATGATATCTTCTTAATCAACATTTATTTATCTTAATAAGATATGAGATGAATTATTGTTCATATAGGAATAATAGAATGTAATTTATTTTCTCCATATCTCAATGTGATAATTCGTTTATTTATATATCATATATCAATATAAAAACAGAACTACAGCTATATGCAATAACCACTTATTATTCCTGAGTCTCTCTCTCTCTCTCTCTCTCTCTCTCTCTCTCTCTCTCTCTCTCTCTCTCTCTCTCTCTCAATTGGTTAATTCCCTATAACACAAATGGGATATTTTGTGTTTGTATAACATACATCAATATACAAATAGAAATAAAGCTATGTGATATAACCAAATACTCTCTCTCTCTCTCTCTCTCTCTCTCTCTCTCTCTCTCTCTCTCTCTCTCTCTCTCTCTCTCTCTCTCTCTTAATTGGTTTATTCTCTATACCGCAATGGGATATTTTGTGTTTGTATAACATACATAAATATACAAATAGAACTAAACCTATGTGATATAGCCAAATACTGTACCTGTCTCTCTCTCTTTTTTTTCTCCCGCTATCTATCTACCTACCTACCTATCTATCTATCTATTTATCTATATATCTATTTATCTGTCTATCTATCTATTCCTCCTCCATCCTCTTTATTCTCTATCCTCCAGCATTGTAAGCCACCCTTGTACTCGACCTCGCCTGACCCCCCAGGACTCGAAAACTAGCGAAGGAAGCACAGTAGTAGCATGCGGATCACGTCCCTGGCCGCCAGTAGGGCAATACACAGGCCCCAGCCCAGATGAAGGAAGCGAGCCAAGGGTTGGCTGGTAAAACCTTTACGTGTAATAGGAGACGCCGAAAGTACATAAAGCCAGCGACGGGTACTTCACTTACTCGAGTCGGAGAATCTCACTGAAGTGTGATGGGCATTGTAATACTCTCTCGTGCAGAGAGAGAGAGAGAGAGAGAGAGAGAGAGAGAGAGAGAGAGAGAGAGAGAGAGAGAGAGAGAGAGAGAGCCATAATAATATGCGATGAACATGGTAAAACCAGTATATCCGTATCCTCAGAGAGAGAGAGAGAGAGAGAGAGAGAGAGAGAGAGAGAGAGAGAGAGAGAGAGAGAGAGATTGATAGGGTTATCCATAAACCATAATATACGATGAACATTGTAAAACCCGTATTCTGAGAAAGAGAGAGAGAGAGAGAGAGAGAGAGAGAGAGAGAGAGAGAGAGAGAGAGAGAGAGAGAGAGAGAGAGAGAGAGAGAGAGAGAGAGAGAGAGTGAGTTGGGGGGACATGTCCAAAAAAAAAAAACCTCAAGTGTGATGGGAATTGTAAAATTTTCGTACTCTTGCAAAAAGAACAGAGAGGCTAAGAGAGGAGAATAGCGTTCACTTAACAGCCTTACTAATGTGTCATCATTCTTAATGATTATATTGCAAGGGGAAGAGCCTTTCTATCTCATGCAAGTCCCTTTCAACCTGCTATGACAAAGGTTATGATTTTAGAAAAACCTACAAAATTCTGACAAAGGTTATGATTTTAGAAAAACCTACAAAATTCTGACAAAGGTTATGATTTTAGAAAAACCTACAAAATTCTGACAAAGGTTATGATTTTAGAAAAACCTACAAAATTCTGACAAAGGTTATGAGTTTAGAAAAACCTACAAAATTCTGACAAAGGTTATGATTTTAGAAAAACCTACAAAATTCTGACAAAGGTTATGATTTTAGAAAAACCTACAAAATTCTGACAAAGGTTATGATTTTAGAAAAACCTACAAAAATCCTATCATATTTCATTTATTTGGTTTTATATATTAAAGCAAAGTAGAATTTATGTAATTGAGATAAAGAGATTTATTAAATAAAACTATAACTAGATTTGGATTTAATAAGTTTCAAAACTAGTATCGATCTAAATAATAACTCTGAAATTGAAAAACTATATATGTTAACTAAAACATTAAGAATTTTTTTTTTCTAACAAATTCTGAAATTTAAAATCTACATGTTTACTAGAATATTAAGAATATTTTCTAACAAACTCTGGAATTGAAAAACTTTATACGGTAGGTTTGCTAGCGTATTAAGAATTAAGTTTTTTCTAACAGATTCTGAAATCGAAAAACTATATGTTTACTAGCCATTAAGAATTTTTTTTCCAGCAAGTTTTGAATTGAAAAACTGTGTAAGTTTACTAAATATTAATATTATTTTTTTTCTAACAATTTCTAAAATTTTAAAACTGTATATGTTCACTAAAACATTAAGGTTTAGTCTTTTCTAACAAAGTCTGATATTGAAAAACTATGTTTACTAAAACATTAAGAATTTTGTTTTTTCTAACAAACTCAGGAATCTAAAAACTTTATGCTTACCAAGACTAAGAATTTTTTTTCTAACACACTCTGACATTGAAAAACTGTATATGTTTACAGAAACATTAATTATTTTTCCAACAATTCAGAAGTAATAAACGCATTGAACAATACCTGGGGTTTCAAACATTACTAACAATGAACAAATGACTAGATTTTTTTTTTCATTTTTTTTTTTGCATAGAGTAACTAAATAAAAAATGGAACCCTCTTTGCACATATAAAATACGAATATATAAATTTTATGAGCAACAGGAGTCTGGGCTTTATTTCTCTGTTATTGTTCATACTGTATAAAGACGTAAACATTATGAGCACCAGAAGTGTACGCTTTAGCTATACTCTCTATTCCAAATGCTATGGCATATATATATATATATATATATATATATATATATATATATATATATATATATATATATATACAATATATATATATATATATATATATATATATATATATATATATATATTCATATGTATAAATTGGATAAATTATCATTACCTCCGTCAACAAAGTTGGAAGGAGGTTACGTTTATACCCCCTGTTTGTGTTTGTTTGTCGCTGTGTGTTTGTTTGTGAACAGCTTCCTGGCCACAATTTTAATCGTAGAGTAATAAAACATGTAGGGATTATCTGCTATGTGAAAAGTTGGAAATTAAT
>NC_090761.1:58306359-58308859 GCF_036898095.1 Palaemon carinicauda | reverse complement strand
CTTCAATTTTCATTATTTCTTATATCGTTTATTTATTTACTAATTACCTTTCCTCACTCGGCTATTTTTCCCTGTTGGAGCCCTTGGCATTATAGCATCTTGCTTTTTCCCACTAGGGTTGTAGCTTGGCTAATAATAATAATAATAATAATAATAATTAATAATAATAATAATAATAATAATATAATGATAATAATAATAATAATAATAATAATAATAATAATAATATTAATATAATGATAATAATAATAATAATATTAACAATAATAATAATAATATTAATAATAATAATAATAATATTATTAATAATAATAATATTAATAATAATAATACCAATAATAATAATAATAATAATAATAATAATAATAATAATAATGATAATAATAATAATAATAAAGGTATGCAATGTCAAGAACTACAAGAAATCTCTCTCGCTCCATTATTCAAAATCTACGCACCTCGAGGGAAGATAACTTCCCACCGCTTAATATATGCCATCATACATTTTACATCATATTTTCCTAAAGACGATATAGCACAAACGTTCCCTTGCTTCATAAAGACCGCATGAACTCCGATTTAGCAAGAAGAACATATACGTTACTAAGGAATGTTGTTATTATAGGTATTTTAACTTGTTTTAATCTATTTCGTTTTCGCTGGGTATTCACAAAAACGTAGGTGAAGAAAAGTTTGGTTTGGTCAGAACAAAATGGGTAATCATCGTGGAGAGACTATATATATATATATATATATATATATATATATATATATATATATATATATATATATATATATATATATATATGAAAAAAAGAAATAAAACTTTATGCTTTAGGATCTCTCTCTCTCTCTCTCTCTCTCTCTCTCTCTCTCTCTCTCTCTCTCTCTCTCTCTCTCTCTCTCTCTCTCTCTCTCTCTCTATATATATATATATATATATATAATGTGAACACACACACATAAACAGTATATATAATATATATGCATATATAAATATATATATATATATATATATACATACATATTGTATGTACGTGTGTGTTTATGTGTATCGGCATGAGTGTTCTATTATGAAATATTAATCAAGTCGATCTATACATATATAATGTGAATAAGAATGCCTAAACTGTTTTCAATCTTTAGGCTAACTGTATTATGGATAACGTACCTTGACGCAACATACTACGCATTCAATAGCATTTGGAATAAATTATAGAACAACGTTCCCTATTGTTCTCATTTAATGACGCGAGTATGAATACATAGGTCATCCTAACACTGAATCTCTATGAGTGAGCTTTAATTGCATGTACAGTTGCACACAGGAGTCCCTGGCACACCTCGCTCTGACAAAGTTTACCCCGTCATAACATTGCTGCGCGGCGAGTTCCGGCATTTACCTCACGCACCATCGCTGCCATCACTCCCTACAGCAGCTGTATCGTTACTCGCCGGGCAGTAAGGGTGTGACAGGGTGCAGTTCCTCGGAGCTAAATGTACCAGGATTTCCTGTGTCCAACATATGGTTGTGGTGGCTTATTGGGTAACGTCCCTGACTGGTGATCGCCAGAATGGGGTTCTGGTCCCACCCAATCTCATTAGCTCCTTTAGTGGCTGCAACCTCACTACTACCCTTGTGGGCTAAGGTTGGGGGTTTGAGGGAACCTATAGATCTACCTGGTGACTAATCAGTAGCCATTGCCAGGCACTCCTGGTCCTAACTTGGATGGAGAGGGAGTCTCTAGGGTATTGTCCCGCTCGCTATGGCAAAGTCACTGTCCCTTGCTCTACCACTCATGAACTGCCTTTAATCCTTCAAACTGTACATAATGAAAAGGGCGCTACTTTAAAGGATCATTCCATATAAGTACAAAAATTCGCTATGAAATGATTGACTGTATCCGCAACCTCTATAAAGAATATATATAAAAAGTCATTTGTAAATTACCAGGGGTGACATCAAAAGATTTATTTGCTTTACAAGTTTTAACATTTTTCCCGTATGAGAAGGAAAATCATTATTTAATTAGTAATTAATAATAATCTTCATAATGTAAAACTACATACTGTTTGAAGTTTCAGTTGGGGAGTCAGATATCAAAAGGGTTCATTATTAAAAAGTGAAATTAATTCTTCACTATGAAATGTAATTTTTCCCTTTAGCTCAAACTAACTTCCCTTTAACCGGTTATTAAAAATGATTGTATTGTGTATTCTAATGTTATTGTCTGTTCAGGATTTTATTGTCTTTTGTCTGGTCAAAATAAGTCATAAAATAGATTGATATTAAAGTTCGAATAAAATATTTAAAAGCGTATTTGCATACCCATATGATTGCATTTGTTTACTGCGTACACTTACGCAGGCACTTACACAGACACACATATACACATGGATACACCCAGAAACACGCATATATATATATATATATATATATGTATGTATATATATATATATATATATATATATATATATATATATATATATATGCGTGTAT
>NC_090761.1:58301791-58304291 GCF_036898095.1 Palaemon carinicauda | reverse complement strand
TTCTTTGTTGCTGTTATTGCTGACACTCAGGTAAAAAAAAGTCCAAGTGTGTTATATTTTTTTTAACAGAGTTACGAATATTTTTGAAAAAAAAAAAAAAAACATGGCTTCCTAAAAGACATCGTTCAATTGGGTTTTGGTAGTTCGACAGCTGAGCTGTGAAAAATGCTCAATTGACTTGATCTGTTGTTAAACGAAATTAGTCCCTTGATACTTTTAAATGTTAGGTGTCAAGTAACAGGAAATTTCCTTGTGAGATTTTATTTTTATTATTACTATCCAAGCTACAACCCTAGTTGGAAAAGCAAGATACTATAAGCCCAGGAGCTCAAATAGGGAAAAATAGCCCAGTGAGGAAAGGAAATAAGGAAATAAATAAATGAAGAGAACAAATTAACAATAAATCATTCTAAAAAAAGTAACAACGTCAAAACAGACATGTCATATATAAACTATTAACAACATCAAAAACAAATATGTCATAAATAAACTATAAAAAGACTCATGTCCGCATGGTCAACAAAAAGCATTTGCTCCAACTTTGAACTTTTTAAGTTCTACTGATTCAACAACCCGATTAGGAAGATCATTCCACAACTTGGTAACACCTGGAATAAAACTTCTAGAGTACTGCGTAGTATTGAGCCTCATGATGGAGAAGGTCTGGCTATTAGAATTAACTGCTTTCACTAGAATTATTTCACTTTTCACCTGATCTAGAATAGTGTTACTTGCGTGTACATAAGCAATTAATTTGAAAGTTGAGGACATATCAGCAGTTTTATATTGCTATTTACATCTGAAATTACTAAATAATGAATCTATTATTTTTCGGTAAGTCTACCTGATTAAAAACATGGAAAGATGATGACACAAACAAACAAACACAAACACACACAATATATACATATATATATATATATATATATATATATATATATATATATATAATATATATATATATATATATATATTATATATATCATAATCATAAATACTATTACTTGCGCAGCTACAACCCATTTTGAAAAGCAGAATGCTATAAGGACAAGGTCACCAACAGTTAAAATAGCCCAGTCAGGAAAGGAAATAGGCCTAACTAATCTAAAAGAGAAGAGCCCAATAACTCTAGCGGTAGCATCTAAAGGGTGGCTGGTGCCCAGGCCAACCTATTTACAGTATATGCAATGTTTATGTGTGTGGGTGTACATGTGGATATGTATACATATACATGCATATATATATATATATATATATATATATATATATATATATATGATGAGAGAGAGAGAGAGAGAGAGAGAGAGAGAGAGAGAGAGAGAGAGAGAGAGAGAGAGAGAGAGAGAATGTATATATTATCAGTTATTATCAACTATTTTTCTTGGCGTCAGGAAAACTCCTAAGATCTCAAAACAGTTCAAATATTCATAATTCGATCTTCAATATAAGCAAACAAACGAAAAAAAAACGAACAATAATTATACAATTTAATGACTAAACAAGCAAACATAACCTTAACATATACTCATCATACACGCAAAGGTCATAAATACGAGAATGAGGCGAGTTCTAGAAAAAGCACAAGCATCCACTTGCCTTTGATCCTCACTATAATGAATGTAGAAATGCGCTGTACAATTTTTTTTTTTTAACCTGCATGTTTTGTTTCCGACGGGGGTGGCGGGTAACGGCTGAGGTTCCTTATCACTATAGTGCCATGGCCTCTGTACAATGGTCTTCCACTGTCTTGGGGTAGAGTTCTCTTGCTTGAGGGTACACTCGGACACACTATTCTATCTTATTTCTCTTCCGCTTGTTTTTTTTCAAGTTTTTATAGTTTATTTATGACATATTTATTTTATTTTTGTTACTGTTCTTAAATATTTTATATTGATTGTTAATCATTTTTCCTGTACTTTCCTTATTTCCTTTCTTCACTGAGCTATTTTCCCTGTTGGAGCCCTCGGGGGTAGAGAATTCTTTTTTTTTTTTCAATTAAGGTTGTAGCTTAGCAAGTAATAATAATAATAATAATAATAATAATAATAATAATAGTGACTGCTGTTCTCTTGTCTAGCGACGACTCGGAGTTAAAGAAGATATAATGAGGCGTAATCAGTTCAATATGTTAATGGTAATTTGGTTTGTTTACGGACGCGTTTACCGGTTGTTATGTTTCTTTGTTTGGTAATGTTTGTGCGTAATTGGATACGCTTATTAGGATTTTTTTTTTTTTTTGCAAGTGCATTGTTGTACATGTCATATAAATGAGCTCATTTTAAGTAATGATAATTATAAATATCCTTGGAAATTCCTTTCTTCACCGTAATAATAGCGAAAGATATGAAACTTATGCCATATATATATATATAAATTTATATATATATATATATATATATATATATATATATATATATACATATACATATTGTATATATATATATATATATATATATATATATATATATATATATATATATATATATATATATATACTGTA
>NC_090761.1:58279291-58294291 GCF_036898095.1 Palaemon carinicauda | reverse complement strand
TAATCTATTTACACTATATTTGATAACATCCACTTGTTATGATTAATAAATTTAGAATTATTACATCAAAGAATAAATTCTCTTTCGAATTCTATCTTGATTTTTGGACGTCTCTCTCTCTCTCTCTCTCTCTCTCTCTCTCTCTCCTCTCTCTCTCTCTCTCTCTCTCTCTCCTCTCTCTGATTTTATGGATTAGTAGCTACTTCATCTCACCAACAATAGATAAGAAATCGATAAGAGATAAGAGAGAACCTTATATTCCAGGTATCCCAAACAAGGTACCTGTTCATTAGCCTACTTGTGGGTAGCATCGGTGAGTTATCACAATTTAAAGAAACGTCTTATAGATAAGATAAGCGTTAGGTTTAAAAGAAAGTCTAAAATTGTTTGCGCAAAATTTCAAGTGATAAAAGACTTATAATTGAAACGAAGAAAGGGAGGTTTTGGTAGTTACTCGACTGTGGAGATCAAGGAGAGTTTGTGGTTGACAATAAAATCCAAAATGATTTCCTGGGATATAGCAAGTTTAGCGGGGGCTATCATCTGTATTGGGTGTGGAATATGTCTGGGTACAATATATATGTGTGTGTGTGTGTATGTATGTATATACATATATATTTTTACATATAAATGCATTTATAGATAAACACATACGTATATATATACATAAGTATATAAGTATTTACATATATACATACGAAAATTTAAGTGTATATGTGTATATACTGTATATATATATATATATATATATATATATATATATATATATGTATATATATATATATATATATATATATATATATATATATATATATATATATATATATATACATACAGTATATAAACACACACACCCACACACACACACACACACACACACACATATATATATATATATATATATATATAAAATATATATATATATATATATATATATATATATATATATAATGTGTGTGTGTATGTGTTTGTGTGTAAGCCCCTGTTTTGCATATATATAAAATGTTTTCTTTACGAGAGTTGAAATGTAGCAAACAAAAATTAAAAGCGATAAGTCAAACGTGAATGTGACATTTTCCCTGGCTTAACCCGGTTAAAAATTCACCCCCTTACAGTATAATCCAACGAGATAACCCAATCTTTCATACAACTATTAAGCAAGGAAAGTAAAACTCTATTTCGTATGGAATATTTAGTAAGATAGTTGCTGTCACTTTAATTATTACTATTATTTTTGGAAAGGACAAAGGCCCAACAACCTGAAACTGTTCTATAATTAATTTTTAATCTGTTTGTTAACTGTATGGCTACGTATTTGAAGTCTTTGTATATTTTTCCCTACAGTGATTATTATGACCTACCCCAAGGTAGTTGGAAGGAGGTTATGTTTTCACCCCTGTTTTTTGTGTTTGTCTGTTTGCGTGTGTGTGTTTGTGAACAGCTTCCTGGCCACAATTTTAATCATAATGAAACTTGAAAGAATTAACTGTTTTGTAAAAAAAACCCTAAATGACTAAATTTTGGAAGGTCAAGGTCAAAGGTCAATGTTACAAGCAGGTAGACGTGAGTTCTAGTCTCATAATCGTTTCCATATTGAGTGAAAAATAGGAATCTGTTAATTTTTTCTTCCCTTCTCAGCAACACCCAAAACAAATAAAACAACTACAAATGAACTCTGAGAGTGCAAAACTCCACTACAGCAGCTTATTTTTCGAAAGCAGCTTGCCTTTCCCAGAATCAATTTAGACCGTAGGCGTATTTGAAGTCTGTGTGATAACCATGTGCGAACTTGGGGGTTAAGGTTTTGGTTAATTCGGTCGACATTTTGCTCGTTCTTGACCGTGACCTTTAACCTAGGACTCAAAATTTAATCAATGTCACGTATAAACATAACAATTAATCCCTGAAAGTTTCACAACTCTGTGCGTGAAATTGTGGCCAGGAAGTTGTTCACTAACAGACAAACAGGGGTGAAAACGTAACCTCCCCCCAACTTTGTGGAAAAATAAGGTACTGGACGCTGAATTAGTAAGTAGGTGTTTACATTCAAAGATTATTGTGCCAGTCTGTAGTTAAAATGGAAATCAATGCTAGATGAGTAAAGCTAATAAATGTTTGGTTGTCAGTTGAATTATTAAAAAAAGAAAATAAACATAAAAACGTAATTAGAGAATTGTGTAAGTTGCGTAAATGATAGTATCATCAACGTAAAGTATTTTAGAACAGGAAAGGGAAATTTAAAAAAAGTATTAAAGTATATAATTCAAACTCGCATGTGTGTCAAAACAAACTTTTCCAGTCAGAGGGCGAAATATTCACCAACACCAACGCTTCCGGCTGGCAACGAAATAGAGGATAAAAGAAAAAAAATCCCTTTTACGCTGAGCTGTAATAACTCATTGGAATTCAAGTGGTGCTGGAAAAGGAATGAATTGACAGTTGGAACCACGAAACTATGATGGCATGAGGAAAAGAGAAATTCATGAAGGAAACAAAAACATTATTTCACAAGTTGTATGTAGAAATTTCATCATGAAATTGCTGAAATCGGATTCAGTACGTGACGCTCTCTCTCTCTCTCTCTCTCTCTCTCTCTCTCTCTCTCTCTCTCTCTCTCTCTCTCTCTCTCTCTCTCTCTCATATATATAGTATATCACACAAACATATATATGTATAAATATAATTTATATATATAAATGTATATATTATATATATACATATACATGTATATATTATATATACATACATATGTATATATATATATATATATATATATATATATATATATATATATATATATATATATATATATATATATATATATATAATATCTAAAATCCTCTCTTTTTCACTTGTGTCTTTCATCAGTGGTGAAAGACACAGATAGAGAGAGGCCAGCGGCTGTAACCTATATATGCAATTAAAATTAATGGGATCAGGTGATTATGATGCCGCAGAAACATCATTAATTAATAATTTTGTCATCAGGTTTCTGAGCCTTCAGATATGAAGGACAAGAACGAGCAACAAAATTTGCAAATGACTATTCTTATTTTCTTTATTTTCAAGTAGGAAATCATTAGAGTTACTATACTCATTTTTTTTTAATGAGGCAATTTTCCACAGACTCGCAGCAGTGCCCTTTTAGCTTGGAAATGTTTCCTGCTATGTGATTGGTTAGAATTATCTTGTCCAACCAATCAGCGAGCAGGAAACTTTCCCGAGCTAAAAGGGCACCCCTACGAGTCGATGCAATTCTGCCTCACAAAAAAGAATTGACTACAGTGTACGCCACCGGTCAAATAAGATGGCTACCACATACTACTTCAGCTCTTACAACACGGGACCTCTCCTCTCACCAGGTATGACTATTACATCTTGCCCCTCCCCGAGAGACGAGGAGAAGCCGATTAGTTATACATCTAGTAATGCCGCTCATCGTGACGAAAATATATATATATATATATATATATATATATATATATATATATATATATATATATATATATATATATATATATATATATATATATGTGTGTGTGTGTGTGTGTGTGTGTGTGTGTGTGTGTGTGTGTGTTTGTGTGTGTATACATATCCAGAGCTTTGCTCTTTATTATATTGGGGAGATTCCCCGACAAATAATACGAGAGAGAGAGAGAGAGAGAGAGAGAGAGAGAGAGAGAGAGAGAGAGAGAGAGAGAGAGAGAGAGAGAGAGAGAGAGAGAGAGAGAGAGAGAGATTAGTTAATAGAAGTTTTCTCGCCTAAAATAGGCCATCAGCATATTAAAACAGTCTGTTAATTAGGTCAAATGACTTAGTCATTTCAAGCCTATTAGAGAGAGAGAGAGAGAGAGAGAGAGAGAGAGAGAGAGGGAGAGAGAGAGAGAGAGAGAGAGAGAGAGAGAGATATTAGTTAATAGAAGTTTTCTCGCCTAAAATAGGCCATCAGCATATTAAAACAGTCTGTTAATTAGGTCAAATGACTTAGTCATTTCAAGCCTATTAGAGAGAGAGAGAGAGAGAGAGAGAGAGAGAGAGAGAGAGAGAGAGAGAGAGAGAGAGAGAGAGAGATTAGTTAATAGAAGTTTTCTTGCCTAAAATAGGCCTTCAGCATATTAAAACAGTCAGTTAATTAGGTCAAATGACTTAGTCATTTCAAGCCTATTAGAGAGAGAGATAGAGAGAGAGAGAGAGAGAGAGAGAGAGAGAGAGAGAGAGAGAGAGAGAGAGAGAGAGAGGGAGATAATCATCATACAATTAATAGACTTTTCACCCAAAATTGACACGCTAGGAAACAGCAAACACTTTGGATATTCTGATAATTAGAGAAAAATCTTTCACGGAACTGAGGTTTATACAGAAATGATTACATAGGTGGCAAATTCCTCAACTGAGGTGAATACTAAAATTCTCTTAATTAGTCTCTGTAATTAATGTAGCTCTTAGAAATCTCTGCGACTCTTTTACATCGATGTGACGATGTCTTTCATTGACAGATTGATGACGTAGGCGTGGTTCAGTTAGAGAATTTATTCAATGTGGGTACGACAGCGAAATGGTGAACTGTCAACAATTTGTACTAATGAATGAAGAAATCTAATCAATTGTAAGAGAAATTACTAATTATCAACAGGTAATTTTGACGATATATGTTGAATATTTGCATTTTAAACAATTTCCGATGACTATATATGAGGATATTTAAGAGAAATTGCAAATAATTTTATTACATACGTGATGAAAATTTGTACTTTAAACAATTTGCGATGACGAAATATGATGATATTTAATAAATTTTAAGAAAAATTTTATACATGACGAATATTTGCTTTTTAAACAATTTGCGAATATGATGTTTATAACTCTTTGCAGTGTTTAACTTCTGGAGTCTTTGAAATTTATGTGTAATCAGTTTCCTTGCTCATAATTTCTGCCTTAAGAAGTCATGAAAATGACTATATAAGTAGTAGGTTGGCTAGGGCACCAGCAACTCGTTGAGATACTACCCCTAGAGAGTTATGGCGTCATTTGACAGGTCAAACATAACAACAATGGATCCTTCTCTCTGGTTACGGTTCATTTTCATTTTGCCTACACACACACACACACACACCGAATAGTCTGGCCTATGCTTAACATATTCTTCTCTGTCCTCATACACCTGATAACACTGAGCTTATCATATAATTCTTCACCCAAGGGGTTACTGCACTGTAATTGTTCAGTGGCCACTTTCCTCTTGGTAAGGGTAGAAGAGACTCTTTAGCTATGGCAAGCAGCTATTCAAGGAGAAGGACACTCCAAAATCAAACCATTGTTCTCTAGTCGTGGGTAGTGCCATAGCCTCTGTACCATGGTCTTCCACTGTCTTGGGCTAGTGTTTTCTTGCTTGAGGGTACACTCGGGCCCACTATTTTATCTTATATCTCTTCCTCTTGTTTTGTTAAGATTACATAGTTTATATAGGAGATATTTATTTCAATGTTGTTACTCTTCTTAGAATATTTAATTTTTCCTTATTTCCTTTCCACACTGGGCTATTTTCCCTGTTGGAGGCCCTGTGCTTATAGCATTACGCTTTGCCAACTAGCTTGGCAAGTGATAATAATAATAATAAAATTAAAGAATATATACTGAAAATTACACAACTATTTCATGAACATGTTCCAAATTTAGATTAAAAAATTCTATTTTATGAACATGTAACAAATTTAAATTACAAAACTATTTCATGAACATGTCAAAAATTTAAATCACAAAAGTCTATTTCATTAGTGTGTCCCAAATTTAGATTGCAGAACTATATTTTATGAACATACCACAAATTTAAAATTTCAAAACTATATTTCATATATACATCAGAAATTAGATATAAATGCTAACGTCATTGTTCACACAAATTACAAAAACCTAAATAATAATTCAACGCAAATTTCATAAACGTTATCAATCTAGACCAGTGGTTCCCAAATAGGGGTATATTACCCCACTGGGGGTAATTTTGCATTTTATGGGGGTAATAGCAGTTTTCATTTTGATATCTTTAATATCAACTTATATTAAGGATCAATTAATTTCCGAGGTGAAAAAAAAAGCGGTATCTTCGCCATTCAACTGGATGAAACAAATGTTGCGAATAATGCACAATTAATGGTATAAATCCGGTACAAAGGAGAAAGGGAGATTGAAGAAGATCTACTTATGTGCAGACAGTGCAGTCCACTTCAAACGACTACAAAGGGTGTGGATGTATTCAGAAAAGATGATGTACTTTTGATAAACCAGATATGCATCTAGATTGGAAAAAACTTCATTGGAGTAACAACAGATGGTGCGCCATCTATGTCATGTGTTAACTTAGGATTTTTTGGCGTATATGAAAAAGGAAAATCCTTCTGATCTTGCAGCACACTGTATTATCCATAGTCAAGAACTGGCAGTAAAGTCTGAGCGACCTGTTTTGGAGGAGGTGATGTGTAATGTCCTGGAAATAGTTAGTTACATCAAGTCAAGCGCTTCAAACTCAAGACTGTTTATTTCTTTGTGTGGGGACATTGATTCTGAACATCGCTGTCTGTTGTATTATGCTCCAACCAGATGGCTCTCCGTGGAAATGTTCTCGAACGAGTATTTCAGCTGAAAACTGAGATTGAAATGTTTTTGGATAATGAGGGGCACAATTCAGCAAGGAAACAGTTATCTAAAATATATTTCCATTTTGTGCTATTTAGTAGACATATTTTTGCACATATAATGCGGTAAGGATCAGAAAAAAATGTTATCTTATTAAATGAAAAAGTACAAGCATTTCGTAGCAAAATGGATATTTGGCACTCAAAATTGAAAACTTACAGAACAGATGCATTTTCTAAGTTAGGAGAGTTTTTGGAAGATACAGAATCTATATACTTGACTGATATGGAGCGGATAATGAGTGCACATTTAAATAGCCTGCGCTTGAGGATGGAAGAATATTTCTATGGAATTAACCCACTCAACAATGCTTGGAGTCCGAATCCGTTCACATGTAACACAGAACATCTGCCAGACGAACCAAGTGGACTCGCAGAAGAAATAATTGAAATACAATCAAGAAAACCCATACAAGAGGAAATTAACCCCATTAGATTATCTTCATTTTGGATTAGCTGTAACAAAGAGTTCTCTGGCAAGTTCAGAGCCAGTTGAGATGCTTTTACCATTTGGTTCAACTTAGATATGAGATACTGGCTTTTCAGCTCTTGTGACCATCCGATGAAAAGACAGAAATAGAGTGAACCCGGAAAATGACATCAGAAGTTCCCTTGCAAATTTATCTCCTCGCATTACTAAAAATATCTCAAACTGGTATTGTTACTCACACCACTGAAGATTTTTGTTACGTACGTATATATTTTTCTCCACTTATTCTCAACTGAAGGTGGGATTATTCACATAAAATTATTTGCTTTATTTCCAGCAGAAGTATGTATTGATTTATTTGTCTTTTTCACCCAGATGAACATTATTTCAGTTATACATTTGGGCTGTATTCATAAAGAAAAGGATATGCTTATACTTGCAAAATATGAAGGAAATCCTTCTACTTGTATTCATAAACATTTCAAGCAAAAGCTTATACTTTTAGAGCAAAAGCATATCCTTATAATCACATAAAAGTAAATGGTTAT
The DNA here is from genome assembly GCF_036898095.1 of Palaemon carinicauda. NCBI lineage: Eukaryota > Metazoa > Arthropoda > Malacostraca > Decapoda > Palaemonidae > Palaemon > Palaemon carinicauda. The sequence continues at coordinate 58,286,621 of NC_090761.1, read as the reverse complement.
ACATAAAGAAGACCCTTTACTTCATATAAAGAGTATATGCTTCGAAAAAGCTGAGTCTGGTCAGTAGCAGACTGCAGTTCGAAGAGAAAGGTTGTTCTGTCCGATTCTCAGCACGATGGCAGATTTTGTGGATGTGAGGCATGTTAAACAATACATTCCCCGTTTACCCACACTTGATCGTGATTTCAAGATGTTATTCCGTTTTGAAGAACAAAATGTACACTGGCTTGCGGACAGATATCTTGTCCACACCTGGAATCTCGATGAAATATCAAAGTTAAGCCATAACTTGGTGATATGCTTTTACATTTGCTTTTGCATGTATAAACAGTTGGGAGAATACGAAGGCTGCTGTATCTAGGGATGTATGTGTGTACAAACAGTATATATGTATGTATGTATGTATGTATGTATGTATGTATGTATGTATGTATATATATATATATACACACACATAGTGTGTGTGTGTGTGTGTGTGTGTGTACAGTACATGCAAATATACTGTATTCATATAATATATGAACATAGTTTATATATATACATATATATATATTATATGTATGTATATATTATGTATATGTATATGTATGTAAATACATATAGCCTACATCGTATAAATATACATATATACACAGAATATTCATATACTGCAAAAGCTTATATACATGCATGTATATACACATACATAAACTATATATATATATATATATATATATATATATATATATGTATATATATATATATATATATATATATATATATATATATATGTGTGTGTGTGTGTGTGTGTGTGTGTGTGTGTGTGTGTGTGTGTATCGATTCGTACCGGAAGAAATCTTCTCGGATTTCCAAATGGCTTCAGAAGAAATAGCCATAGACTTAGCATGGAATTCTGAATGCCTCCAGAACGGAATCTCAGAACGGTTTCGGAAGGAAACTTTCCCGAATTTCCAAAAGTCTTCAGAAAAAATAGCCATAGACTTAGCATGGAATTCTGAATGCCTCCAGAACGGAATACGGAATCTCAGAACGGTTTCGGAAGAAAACTTTCCCGAATTTCCAAAAGTCTTAAAAGGACATAGCCGTATACTTAACATGGATTTCTGAATGACTCCAGCACTGAAATTTCCAGGAGCAGTCCTGAACAACTCCTCCCCGAGCTTCAAATTACTTCTGAAGACCTGATCTTCATTTTTTCAAACGTAGCCTGCAACACCTCACATGATCTGTATGTAGCTGGCGAAATCTAACCAAGGAATTGCGCGTTAATAGGAGTAAGAGGAAATGACTTGATGACTGGGAGAGGGATTTCACTAAACTCATAGAGATCGCGTTCTGGTGGAATAGGAAGCTGCAGGTAAGAATTGTGTTACGTCTTCGGAACACCATCAACTACAGTTGGTTTTGGTTGCTGCCGAAGTTGCCGATCGTTCGTTTTATATCGCCCGACCTATAGAAAGACACGGGATCTTCCGTCGGCAGCTGAGCTTTGAAGATCATAATGTATGCGCCTTGAAGGATCCTTTGCTTGGGCTTTTGCGACGATGTCTTATTAAAGGAGACGGAAAAAGTACGAGGCTTTGTATCGGTGCAAAAACGGATTGCGGGGAATGAGGATGGAGGCAGAATGGTTCAACTGAACGGTGAGTGACGTGTAGTTCTTCAACAGGATAGTCCCAAATTCGCCATTGAAGTAAGTACATATCCAGACGACATTGGTAAATATATCATGTCATGTTGCTCGTCACTTACTTTGGCATGATAGTGTATGCGGGGATATCGATAGTATTCATCTCTTTACTCATTGCCCAGATAGGTAAAAAATAAATGCCTTCGATTTCCCTGAGAAATGTGACGAAGTGAGGACTCGCGGCACTGAAATCTCTTTTGAAATCTAGAAGGACACTGACGAACTAAGGAAAAGAGACAATTAAATCTCGAAAGAAACAGATAATCTAATGAAAGAAGATCTTGAAAACTAGAAGACAGGAGAGAACAACGAAGAGGAGCCTCTAATGCCAGAGGTAAGATACCTAAAAATAGAGAGCCTCTAATGCTAGAAGTAAGGCACCTCAAAATATAGATCGAAGACCCTCTAATTCTAAAAGTATGGAACCTAGAAATATATGTCAAAGAACTTCTAATGCTAGAAGTGTGGGAGCTAAAGAGAGAGGTCAAAGAACTTCTAATGTTAGAGGTGTGGGAGCTATAAAGAGAGGTCAAAGAACTTCTAATGCTTGAGGTAAGGGAGCTGAAAAGAGGTCAAAGAACTTCTAATGCTAGAGGTGTGAGAGCTAAAAAGAAGTCAAAGAACTTCTAATGCTAGAGGTGTGGGAGCTAAAAAGAGGTCAAAGAACTTCTAATGCTAGAGGTGTGGGAGCTAAAAAGAGGTCAAAGAACTTCTAATGCTAGAGGTGTGGGAGCTAAAAAGAAGTCAAAGAACTTCTAATGCTAGAGGTGTGGGAGCTAAAAAGAAGTCAAAGAACTTCTAATGCTAAAGGTGTGGGAGCTAAAAAGAGGTCAAAGAACTTCTAATGCTAGAGGTGTGGGAGCTAAAAAGAGGTCAAAGAACTTCTAATGCTAGAGGTGTGGGAGCTAAAAAGAGGTCAAAGAACTTCTGATGCTAGAGGTGTGGGAGCTAAAAAGAGGTCAAAGAACTTCTAATGCTAGAGGTGTGGGAGCTAAAAAGAAGACAAAGAACTTCTAATGCTAGAGGTGTGGGAGCTAAAAAGAGGTCAAAGAACTTCTAATGCTAGAGGTGTGGGAGCTAAAAAGAGGTCAAAGAACCTCTAATGCTAGAGGTGTGGGAGCTAAAAAGAGGTCAAAGAACTTCTAATGCAAGGGGTATGGGAGCTAAAAAGAGGTCAAAGAACTTCTAATGCAAGGGGTGTGGGAGCTAAAAAGAGGGCAAAGATCTTCTAATGGAAGGGGTGTGGGAGCTAAAAAGAGGTCAAAGAACTTCTAATGCAAGGGGTGTAGGAGCTAAAAAGAGGCCAAAGAACTTCTGATGCAAGGGGTGTGGGAGCTAAAAAGAGGGCTAAGATCTTCTAATGCAAGGGGTGTGGGAGCTAAAAAGAGGTCAAAGAACTTCTAATGCAAGGGGTGTGGGAGCTAAAAAGAGGTCAAAGAACTTTTAATGCAAGGGGTGTGGGAGCTAAAAAGAGGTCAAAGAACTTCTAATGCAAGGGGTGTGGGAGCTTAAAAGAGGTCAAAGAACTTCTAATGCAAGGGTTGTGGGAGCTAAAAAGAGGTCAAAGAACTTCTAATGCAAGGGATGGGGGAGCTAAAAAGAGGTCAAAGAACTTCTAATGCAAGGGGTGTGGGAGCTAAAAAGAGGTCAAAGAACTTTTAATGAAAAGGGTGTGGGAGCTAAAAAAGAGGTTAAAGAACTTCTAATGCAAGGGGTGGGGGAGCTAAAAAGAGGTCAAAGAACTTCTAATGCTAGAGGTGTGGGAGCTAAAAAAAGGTCAAAGAACTTCTAATACAAGGGGGGTGGGGGGAGCTAAAAAAGGTCATAGAACTTCTAATGCAAGGGATGTGGGAGCTAAAAAGAGGTCAAAAGAACTTCTAATGCAAGGGGTATGGGAGCTAAAAAGAGGTCAAAGAACTCCTAATGCAAGGGGTGGGGAAGCTAAAAAGAAGTCAAAGAACTTCTAATGCAAGGGGCGGGGGGAGCTAAAAAGAGGTCAAAGAACTTCTAATGCAAGGGGTGTGGCAGCTAAAAAGAGGTCAAAGAACTTCTAATGCAAGGGGTGGGGAAGCTAAAAAGAGGTCAAAGAACTTCTAATGCAAGGGGTGTAGGAGCTAAAAAGAGGTCAAAGAACTTCTAATGCAAGGGGTGTGGAAGCTAAAAAGAGGTCAAAGAACTTATATTGCAAGGGGTGTGGGAGCTAAAAAGAGGTCAAAGAACTTTTAATGCAAGGGGTGGGGGAGCTAAAAAGAGGTCAAAGAACTTCTAATGCAAGGGGTGGGGAAGCTAAAAAGAGGTCAAAGAACTTCTAATGCAAGGGGTGTGGGAGCTAAATAGAGGTCAATGAACTTCTAATGCAAGGGGTGGGGAAGCTAAAAAGAGGTCAAAGAACTTCTAATGCAAGGGGTGTGGGAGCTAAAAAGAGGTCAAAGAACTTCTAATGCAAGGGGTGGGGGAGCTAAAAAGAGGTCAAAGAACTTCTAATGCAAGGGGTGTGGGAGCTAAAAAGAGGTCAAAGTACTTCTAATGCAAGGGGTGGAGGAGCTAAAAAGAGGTCAAAGAACTTCTAATGCAAGGGGTGGGGGAGCTAAAAAGAGGTCAAAGAACTTCTAATGCAAGGGGTGTGGGAGCTAAAAAGAGGTCAAAGAACTTCTAATGCAAGGGGTGGGGGAGCTAAAAAGAGGTCAAAGAACTTCTAATGCAAGGGGTGGGGGAGCTAAAAAGAGGTCAAAGAACTTCTAATGCAAGGGGTGGGGGAGCTAAAAAGAGGTCAAAGAACTTCTAATGCAAGGGGTGGGGGAGCTAAAAAGAGGTCAAAGAACTTCTAATGCAAGGGGTGGGGGAGCTAAAAAGAGGTCAAAGAACTTCTAATGCAAGGGGTGGGGGAGCTAAAAAGAGGTCAAAGAACCTCTAATGCTAGAGGTGTGGGAGCTAAAAAGAGGTCAAAGAACTTCTAATGCAAGGGGTGTGGGAGCTAAAAAGAGGTCAAAGAACTTCTAATGCAAGGGGTGGGGGAGCTAAAAAGAGGTCAAAGAACTTCTAATGCAAGGGGTGGGGGAGCTAAAAAGAGGTCAAAGAACTTCTAATGCAAGGGGTGGGGGAGCTAAAAAGAGGTCAAAGAACTTCTAATGCAAGGGGTGGGGGAGCTAAAAAGAGGTCAAAGAACTTCTAATGCAAGGGGTGGGGGAGCTAAAAAGAGGTCAAAGAACTTCTAATGCAAGGGGTGGGGGAGCTAAAAAGAGGTCAAAGAACTTCTAATGCAAGGGGTGGGGGAGCTAAAAAGAGGTCAAAGTACTTCTAATGCAAGGGGTGGGGGAGCTAAAAAGAGGTCAAAGAACTTCTAATGCAAGGGGTGGGGGAGCTAAAAAGAGGTCAAAGAACTTCTAATGCAAGGGGTGGGGGAGCTAAAAAGAGGTCAAAGAACTTCTAATGCAAGGGGTGGGGGAGCTAAAAAGAGGTCAAAGAACTTCTAATGCAAGGGGTGGGGGAGCTAAAAAGAGGTCAAAGAACTTCTAATGCAAGGGGTGTGGGAGCTAAAAAGAGGTCAAAGAACTTCTAATGCAAGGGGTGGGGGAGCTAAAAAGAGGTCAAAGAACTTCTAATGCAAGGGGTGGGGGAGCTAAAAAGAGGTCAAAGAACTTCTAATGCAAGGGGTGTGGGAGCTAAAAAGAGGTCAAAGAACTTCTAATGCAAGGGGTGTGGGAGCTCAAAAGAGGTCAAAGAACTTCTAATGCAAGGGGTGGGGGAGCTAAAAAGAGGTCAAAGAACTTCTAATGCAAGGGGTGTGGGAGCTAAAAAGAGGTCAAAGAACTTCTAATGCAAGGGGTGTGGGAGCTAAAAAGAGGTCAAAGAACTTCTAATGCAATGGGTGGGGGATAGATGTTGCCAGCGAGGCTTTGGGGAAGGCGCGGCGGCGTCTGCGTTCTTTCTGATGCGTAAACTTAATTAGGCCTAAATACAATTAAAAACAGGGAATTAAATACGTATTATAAATACTAAACTCTTTCTTATCTTGACAGCACAAATTAAATCTTACAAGTTCCAACATGTAACTAAGCGCTCCCAAAACACGAGTCAACCTTTTACTTCTGCTTGGAGGATATCCTCGCAAGTAAAAGGTAATCATTATGAATATGGAAAGAAAGATTTGCTTTTACTTCTACCTTTTGCTTCAGAGAATTACCTTGTACTTCTACCTTATGCTTACAAGGATATCCTTCATTTTTATGAGTACCTCCCATTGTCTCCCTTTATTTTCAACCAAGTAAAAAGGTTTGTTTAACATTATTTATGTACAAAATGATAGAAACGGTGTGGGGGGTAACAAGCTTGGCGCTAGCCAGTATTTTGGAAAAAGTGGGGTAATGACCAAAAGTAATTGGGAACCCCTGATCTAGACTAAAGGTAAAGGTATCTGGTTTCAGTTCCCGTATCATCCGAATCAAATGTTCACAAGAACGTCAGCAAGACAAGTCCAACATCCCACTGTGGTGTCCCACCAGAGCAGCATACTCCCTACTAAACATCTTAAACTCATGATCCCGGGCTGGGATCGATCTGCTGCCATACGAATGCTAAGCGAACACGTTATCACTGTACTAGCCATGAGACTCGATTATAAATATGTACTCGATCTGTTGACGAGCGAATGCTAGGTCAACACGTTATCACTCTACTAGCCATGAGACTCGATTATATATACGTACTCGATCTGTTGCCGAGCGAATGCTAGGCGAACACGTTATCACTGTACTAGCCATGAGACTCGATTATATATACGTACTCGATCTGTTGACGAGCGAATGCTAGGCGAACACGTTATCACTGTACTAGCCATGAGACTCGATTATATATACGTACTCGATCTGTTGCCGAGCGAATGCTAGGCGAACACGTTATCACTGTACTAGCCATGAGACTCGATTATATATACGTACTCGATCTGTTGCCGAGCGAATGCTAGGCGAACACGTTATCACTGTACTAGCCATGAAACGCGATTATATATACGTACTCGATCTGTTGCCGAGCGAATGCTAGGCGAACACGTTATCACTGTACTAGCCATGAAACTCGATTATATATACGTACTCGATCTGTTGACGAGCGAATGCTAGGCGAACACGTTATCACTGTACTAGCCATGAGACTCGACGTTATCACTGTACTAGCCATGAGACTCGAATATATATATGTACTCGATCTGTTGACGAGCGAATGCTAGGCGAACACGTTATCACTGTACTAGCCATGAGACTCAATTATATATACGTACTCGATCTGTTGACGAGCGAATGGTAGGCGAATGAGTTATCCCTGTACTAGCAAGGAGACTAGAATATATATAAGCGTACGATTACTACATAGCGTTTTTATCTGTACAGTAAAAAATCCCTACGCAAATTATCTGGGGTAAAATAACTCACCGTAAATAAATTATAGACAACTGCTTTAGCAGCGAACAATTCACGTAAAAAAAGGTTGATGAATAGGGAAATATGGACGAGACGTTGGCTGCCCGAAATGGAATGAAAATGAATGTTCGAGGTTCAATATATATGTAAATGAATGATGGATATTTCATTATTTCTCTGGCACACAGTCTTTCGGTTGCTAAATGCGATTATTCGCAGACGGCGT
>NC_090761.1:58266791-58276791 GCF_036898095.1 Palaemon carinicauda | reverse complement strand
ATTATTATTACTACAAATCAAGCTATAACCTTAGTTAGAAAAGCAAGATGTTATAAGCCTAATGGCTGCAATAGGGAAAAATAACCAGGTGAAGAGCGGAAACAAGGAAATAAACAAACTATAAGAGAAGTAATAAGCCATTAGAATAAAATATTTTAAGAACAGTAACAACATTACATTAGATCTTTCATATAAAAACTATAAAGACATAAAAAAAAACCAAGAAGAGAAATAAGATAGAACAGTGACCGAATGTACCCTCAAGCAAGAGTGTACCCTCAAGCAAGAGAACTCTAACCCAAGACAATGGAAGACCACGGTACAGACGCTATGGCACTACCCAAGGCTAAAGAGCAATGGTTTGATTTTGGAGTGTCCTTCTCCTAGAAGAGCTGCTTACCATAGCTAAAGAGTCTTTTCTACCTCTACCACGAGAAAAGCGGCCACTGAACAATTACAGTGCAGTTGGTAACCCCTTGAGAGAAGAAGAATTGTTAGGTAATTTCAGAGTGTACGAGAACAGAGGAGAATGTGGAAAGAATAGGCCAGACTAATTGGTGTATGTGTAGGCAAAAACAAAATGAGCCGTAACCAGAGAGAGGGATTCATTGTAGTACTGTCTGGCCAGTCAAAGGACTCAAGAACTCTCTAGCGGTAGTATCTCAACGGGTGGCTGATGCCCTACCCAACCTACTACCTTTGGTAACTTCTATCAATATAATTAGAAAAGTATACTGAAGGCCTCATACGATAGGCTGATATCCTTTCATATACAGCCAATCAAAACAAAGAGATTTTGCTCGATTTCACATCGACTTCTCAATATTTGAAAACACTGTTTCTTCATCGTTATAAACGACATTTCTTTAATTTTTACATTGCTTAGACGAGATTGGCTGATTGGGTTTTATGGCTTAGACCAGAGATCCGAGCAGATGTCTCAATTTGTTAATTAAAGAACTTTTATTTGATGACGTTAAAAACTGCATTCACAAAGCTGGGATTTCCTGGGATAATTTTTTTTTCTTTTAGTTATCTGGCATCCTGACATTTATGTTCATTGACGCCGATATTATTTGTTAAAAATAAATAAATAGATTTTAATAAATGGTAATTCAGTTCAAATCAATAAAAGCAAAACCATTCTTATAACAGTTAGATAGCTTCCAGAAGACCTAACTCTGAAATAAATTTAAAAATACCACTAGTATGGTACGACATATCATGTCCGAGAATATTGACAAGGATGGTTAACGTACATACGCTTTGCTTGGAACTTTTGAAGTATTAAAGAGGGTCTTTTGATAATCTTTCTCTACCGTCTATTATCTTGTTTTCTAGATTATCCTTTTTTTTTGGGGGGGGGGGGGCAGAGGGATGGGATGGAAAATGGTATTAGATGGACTGCCTCATTGGTCTTTTATACCAAATAAAATAAATTTCACTGATAGTTAACTCTCGGCAACGAACGCTTGGGACAATTTAGAAATGCAATTCTAGTTCATGATTTACAAATATCATTTGAATATCATGAAGTCAATATAAAAAGAGACAGCGGAAAAAAATGTTGATGTCTAATAAAGGAAAAAATAGGAAAGAATATAAAAAAATTGAATAAACTACACTGGTTTTAACCGAGTAGAGAAACCTTGACCTTAATGGTGAACCAGATATAGAATTTCACATAGAGCATAAACATGTAAAACTATAGACATAAATTATACACATTGAATATAAAAAATGAAAACAGATGCAAGCACAATGTCATTGAGATTTATTTCAAAGTAATGAGCGATCAAAAAATAAACTGATTCTTAGACATTCGAAGATGAGGTAAATACAAAAAATAACTTATTTAAAGTGATTCTATAAATCAATAAATATCTACACATACTTGTGATGAAACAAAAATTTATTAGATAAATCTAATATATTTTCCTTCCCTGATATACATTACGTGAATATACTTGCTGACTAAATAACTATTCTTACCTGATATACATTACGAGTACATATTTGCTGACTAAATAACTTTCCTTCCATGATATGTATTACGAGAATACACTTGGTAACTAGATAACTTTTTTTCAGTGATATATATAACGAGAATATATTTGGTGCCTAAATAACTTCTCTTCCCTGGTATATATTAGGAGAATATAATTGGTGAGTAAATAACTTTCCTTCCATGATATGTATTACGAGAATATACTTGGTAACTAAATAACTTTCCTTTAGTGATATATATAACGAGAATATACTTGGTGACAAAATAACTTTCCATTCATGATATAAATCAAGAGAATATACTTGGTGAGTAAACAACTTTCCTTCCCTGATATATGTTACGAGAATAAACTTGCTGACTAAATAAATATTTTATAATCCGTGTTGAAGAGAAGGCAATTCTAACTCCAACGTATCATCATAAGGCGAAAGATTTAACGATAATATACCATTGCAACCCAACTTTAAAAAGATAAACCCAACGTTAAATGACTCCGAAAAAAGACCTCCTCTTGTGTTAAAATCCAGGTGAAAAGGTAATCGTGCCATTCTTCTTATGGTAATGAGGAGTTCTGGTGCCTATAAACTGTGTTTATGTGAACGAAAATGAGAGCAAAAAAAAATTCAAGACTAAAAAAAAGACAGGGATTGGGAGTGGTGTGGTGATGGCTTGAGGGTAGGAGGGGAGGCGTTGATGGGTAGAGGTAAGTTGGGGGTAAGTGTAGGGGAAGGTTGTAGGAGTGGAACTGATGGGTAGGTGTATGGGTAAGGGGGTAGGAGTGGGGGTACTGATGGGTAGGTGTAGGCAAATGGTGTAGGAGTGGTAGCACTGATGGGTAGGTGTATGGGTAAAGGGTAGGAGTGGAAGCACGGATGGTTAGGTGTATGAGTAAGGTGTAGGAGTGGAAGCACTGATGGTTAGTTGTAGGGGTAGGGTGTAGGAATGGAAGCACTTATGGTAGGTGTAGGGAGTGGAAGCACTGATGGGTAAGTGTAGAAGTAAGGTGTAGGAGTGGAAGCACTGATGGTTAGGTGTATGAGTAGGGTGTAGGAGTGGGAGCACTGATTGTTAAGTGAAGGGGTAGGGTGCAGGAGGAGAAACACTGATGGGTAGGTGTAGGGGCCAGGTGTAGGAGTGGAAGCACTGATGGTTAGGTGTATATGTAAGGCGTAGGAGTGGAAGCACTGATGAGTAGGTGTAGAAGTAAGGTGTAGGAGTGGGAGCACTGATAGGTAGGTGTAGGGGTAAGGTGTAAGAATGGAAGCACTGATGGTTAAGTGTATGAGTAGGGTGTAGGCGTGAAAGCCCTAACGGGTAGGTGTAGGGGTAAGGTGGATTAGTGGAACCACTTATGATAGCTGTAGGGGAAAGGTGTGGGAGTGGAAGCACTGATGGTTAGGTGTATGGGTAAGGTGTAGGAGTGGAAGCACTGATGGGTAGGTTTAGGGGTAAGGTGTTGGAGTGGAAGCACTGATGGGTAGTTGTATGGGTAGGGTGTACGAGTGGAAGCACTGATGGTTAGGTGTATATGTAAGGCGTAGGAGTGGAAGCACTGATGGTTAGGTGTACGGGTAAGGTGTAGGAATGAAAGCACTTAAGGTAGGTGTAGGGGTAAGGTGTAGGAGTGGTAATACTGATGGGTAGGTGTATGGGTAAGGGGGTAGGAGTGGTAGCACTGATGGGTAGGTGTATGGGTAATGTGTGGGAGTGGAAGCACTGATGGGTAGGTGTAGAAGTAGGGTGTAGGAGTGGAACCACTGATGGGTAGGTGTATGGGTACGATTTAGGAGTGGTACCACTGATGGGTAGGTGTAGTGGTAGGGTGTGGGAGTGGAAGCACTAATGTTTAGTTGTAGGGGTAAGGTGTAGGAGTGGAAGCACTGATGGTTAGGTGTATGGGTAAGGTGTAGGAGTGGAAGCACTGATGGTTAGGTGTATGGGTAAGGTGTAGGAGTGGAAGCACTGAGGGGTAGGTGTATGGGTAGGGTGTAGGAGTGGAAGCACTGATGGTTAGGTGTAGGGGTAGGGTGTAGGAGTGGAAGCACTGATGGTTAGTTGTAGGGGTAGGGTGTAGGAGTGGAAGCACTGATGGTTAGTTGTAGGGGTAGGGTGTAGGAGTGGAAGCACTGATAGGTAGGTGTAGAAATAAGGTGTAGGAGTGGAAGCACTGATGGGTAGGTGTAGGGTGTGGGAGTGGAAGCACTGATGGTTAGGTGTATGGGTAAGGTGTAGGAGTGGAAGCACTGATGGTTAGGTGTATGGGTAAGGTGTAGGAGTGGAAGCACTGATGGTTAGGTTTAGGGGTAAAGTGTAGGAGTGAAAGCACTGATGGTTAGGTTTAGGGATAAGGTGTAGGAGTGTTAGCACTGACGGGTAGGTGAATCATGAAAGAAAATATACATGACCCGGTGTGATTATCTCATGTTTATCTAAGGTAAAAGCAGGCGGTGAAATATAGAGCAGGTTGCCGGGTCTTCGATTACCTTTCAAGATAAAACTCTCGGTTAATCAATACAACCACAGTAATCTCATGAATAAAGATTGGCCATCGATTGGTGCCTGATATATGCCTTTGGTGCAAATACACCTGTACACCTGTATTCGTTCTTCGTCTTTCCTTTGCTTTTATTTCATATTGAAATTGTAGTTCTTATTTTATTTCCATCTTGGTATTGTTTTCCTTCAGATTTCACTTCCATAAAACTTTTGCTTTTCGTAACTTTCTCGCCCTTTTCTCTTACATTTTTGTGCTTTCTGTTTTACGGAAATTGTTTTTATTTGTTTTATTTTCTTCGTTGTAATGTTTTTCTTCAGGTATCACGTCAAAGAAATTTTTGTCTTTCTTAATTTTCTCAATCTTTTTTCTCACTTTTATTAGCCCTTTCTTATTTTGCCAAGGTTCTCTTTATTCATTTCTCTTCTAACTATCCTATAATAATGTCCTCACGTTTTTAAATATTACTTTTCGAAAACTCTTTAATAATAACATTATGGTATTTCTTTAATATGCCATGTCTTAAAACCATAAAATAATAACGAAAATTGCGACGTGTTTTCCTAGACTCAAACGCAGCTGTCCGACCAAAGTGGGCACAGTGTAAATATAACAGTAAAAAAAATGCCAAAGTGACCCCTTTCCGATGTCCATAGTGCCATCTAGTGAGGAAAATAACAACTAATGGAATTCAGGTAGTTTCGCATAAAAGCCATAAGGAAGTCATTATTTATAGCCAAGTATAAGGAAAGGAAAACTAAATAAAGAACAGTATTTCGAATACATTCAAACCGACTGCCATTATAAAGTTACGTACATTCAGTAAAATTTGATTTGTATTGTTGTGTACAACGTCAAATACATTTTTATATCCATCCAAAAGAGACATGAAAATTAAAATAAAATAAATATATATTTTCTTTATCAATCAACCTAATCCTCTGAGAATTAGGTGGTGTGTGTAAGAATTTATTCATAGAAGATAACTGATCTCCCCTGTATAATAGAGAGTAAGTGCTTGGCTATAATATATATATATATATATATATATATATATATATATATATATATATATATATATATATATATATATATATATATATTTCTTTTTAGTCACGCTTAGCTCTCCCCGTCCCTTGGTAGAGGGGAAAGAGAGTAGTCATAGCCCGGTGAGAGGGGAATGCGTGTGTGCATTATCTAAATATCTAGCCGTCATTTTTGACGGGTTTCGTACACTAGTACGAGATTAAGAGAGATTTGCTTTAGTCCTGTAAATTGTAAGTGTTGTTTTGTGAGGAAAAGAGCGTACGAGTATTTACTTAGAATAACGAAAGAATACAATCTAAGCAAGCATTAGGAAGTTCATGTCATATCAATTTTACAGAGGGAACATATATATATATATATATATATATATATATATATATATATATATATATATATATATATATATATACTGTATAATATATATATATATATATATATATATATATATATATATATATATATATATATATATATATATATATATATATATATATATATATATTGAATAATCACATATCAGTGCGAACATTATTATTATTATTATTATTATTATTATTATTATTATTATTATTATTATTATTATTATTATTATTATTAATAATAATAATAATAATAATAGTAATAATAATAATAGGTAATACGTAATACAAATGTACTTGCATAAAAAAGAAAATTCAAAAGGCTAATGCAAAGGTATAAAATACAGTTGCAAAAAATGCACGAGATTATTCTCCTTGAACTAAGGCCAGGTAATCTAAATTCATTCCTACCTTATTCAGATATACGTAGGAAAAAAAAAAAAGCCTTTCCAGTCCCTTTTTAAAACAATTCTATAAGTCTTTTCTGACGTATTCAGCTCTCGAGCTCAAAGTCAAGAGAAAAAAAAATGGTCTTTTTGGGGGAGGGGGGCAGAGGAGGGGTCTTTTTTTCTGGAGGGGGTCGCATTTATTCTCTTTAAGCCCTCCTCGATGTGTGGCCTGGTGGAAGACGGGTCTTAGTAATTAGTTTCATGTGAAGTCAGGGTTTCAGAATAGAATAAGATGTAGGTGATGAAGATGTAGGAGATGAAGATGCAGGAGATGAAAATGAAGATGTAGGAGATGAAAATGAAGATGTAGGAGTTGAAGATGATGAACACGTAGGAGATGAAGATGATGAACATATAAGAGATGAAGATGAAGAAGATGTAGGATATTAGAATAAAAAGACGACGAAGATGATGAAGATGTAGATGAAGATGAAGATGAAGATGTAGGAGATGAAGATGAAGATCTAGATTAGAATAAGAAGAAGATGAATAAGATGAAGATGTAGGATATGAAGGTGATGAAGATGTAGGAGATGAACATGAAGAGGATGTAGGAGATGAAGACGAAGAAGATGTTGGAGATGGAAATGACTAGAATTGAAAGATGGTGATGATAATGGTAATGAGAGAAGGGCGAGGAAGAGAAGGGATGCGCTATAAAAGGTATGAAATGAGACAACTGAAATCAAGAGATAGCGGAAAGGACTGAAATACATATGCAAAAAAGAGTTGTGAAAGAGAAAAGAAAATAAAGTGAAAAAGTTGAAAAATCAACTGTAGTGTTAATTGCAAAGGGGATGATGAAGGTAAGACGAAAGAGGATTATGAAGATGAATTATTTATTTTCACGATGATTATAATGATGGAGAACATCAGTATTTTTAACTATGATTAAAATATTACGCAATTATGATAATTAGTTTTGCATAATATTTTGATATTTCTTAATAAGGAAAGAACATTCATTTAAGCTATTCATGTATTTTGTTTTTACTAAAATACATTTTAACAAATTGTAAGTAGGAGTTGATATACATTATCTAATCGTAACATAATGCATATAGCGGATACAGTCATAAAGACAACATGGTAAATGAATATTACCTTGCGCAGGTATGAATGTAGATAATAAATTCAATTTACTTAGCAAAGAGAATAGGATTAATTATCATATCGAAAATATAACCTTAACATTGCCAAGTCAAAACGGTGAGTTTGGAAACAATATCAAGAAGTAAAAGTTATGATGGCTGTCTGAGCGAAGTTTTGGCAGTATTTTCACCCTTCTGGAAGCGTTCTAAACATTATAGGTGAACAGGGAAAACTAGACTCTGGTGGGTATTATGATTGGCTATTTAGTTACTCAGTCCACTGAGGGGGGTTAAGCCAGCCTCAACTTGGTGCCGGTCCCAAGCCCGGGTAAATGGAGAGGGTTAGCGGCAGGAAAGGCATCCGTACATGAAAAATTTGCCAAAACGAATATGGGCAGTGAATATTATCAGAATAAAATTAATGCTAGATGGAGAAAGCTGGCCAGAAACATCAACCTCACATAGACGAATATGGGCAGTGACTATCATCAGAATAAAATTAATGCTAGATGGAGAAAGCTGGCCAGAAACATCAACCCCACATAGAAGTGGGAATAGATGCAGACAAAGAAGAAGTCCTCTGAGAATAGTCAAGAATTATTCCTAGAAAATTGAAAACTTTTTTTAACAAGTTTGATCTAGCAACGATTGGAAAGTGTGATATTTCTGTTTCAGGGCAGTCATAGACAAGTTGCAAAATAAGGCTTGACTTCCTGGTCTTGGTAAATTCAGACTCATGACTTAAGGCCACAACTCCCATAGAGTAGCTCAGAGATGGGATGAGTAATTAATGTTCTTACATCCTTCCGTTAAAGACTATACTGTTTGAGTCAGTTATTTCATTTTATCGTCTTCATTGATTAGAATAATATATTTGAATCAATTATAGTTACTTTATCATCATTTTGGATAGAATATTTTTCCAATATATTCATGTCTAATCTTTCATAATTTTTGGGGTAAAATATTGTTTAGGTTCATATTTCTTTAAGCCTACTGATAAAAAGAAATTTAGAGAAAAAAAAATTATTGCAAATTTCACACTAAAAGTTGCCAGTTTACGTTAATAGAAGTTAATTAGATGTTTGTAAAGTATGTATATATATATATATATATATATATATATATATATATATATATATATATATATATATATATATATATATATATATATATATATATATATATATATATATATATATATATATACATTGCTGCAATATTTCATGATAAATTTTAACAACATTGTATGACTCAAGATTTATCATACAGAAGTATGAGTAAATGAATTTATTTAAAAAATGAGACTTGAACATATCTAGTATCAAGCGAGCAACAAACATGAATGAAATGATTTCCGAACGTCGTTCCTAACAGAAACCTCATGCTCTGAATACATCTGAAACTGGCTAAGACAAAACCTGCATTCAAAGTTAGCTTAAGTATGTAAGCACTGCTAAATACTGTGTCGCTCTCAGCTATAATTGTTCTTAGGCACTCTGGAGACTGCAGGCTTTACATTTTTTAAGGTAATTACCTTAGTTTGAGGTAATTTTCGTGGTTTCAGGGTAATTCTAAGGTAATTTCCGTTTTACTAGATTAAAATTCAAGGGAATTGAGATAAGTTTTAAGGTAATCTAAGGTAAAAATGAGCAGCATTTAAGGTAATGGCCACATGGTACATGCTCGAGTTTAAACCCTGTCAGTGGAGGCATGTCAACACATTAACACAAAGGATACTCCTCTCTCTCTCTCTCTCTCTCTCTCTCTCTCTCTCTCTCTCTCTCTCTCTCTCTCTCTCTCTCTCTCTCTCTCTCTCCAAACAATGGAAAACGCAATGACACTAAAAATATTATAATTATTGAATTTCTATCTTCGTGTGCAATTTAAATTCAATTGCTATGACCGTATATTTAGGTAATGTAGGTCTTATTTTTATCAGTTAGTTAAATCATAAGTTTTATATAGCGATTACATGTAGTACATAGTACAAGGTCATTGAATGAAGATACAAATAACAACAACAACAACAACAACAACAACAACAACAACAACAACAACAACAACAACAACAACAATAATAATAATAATAATAATAATAATAATAATAATAATAGGTACAAAACCCCGATCTATTTGTATCCAGAGAGCTATGCTAGGCTTGAAGGGAATATTTCATCATGAAAAGTATAAGACATTTATGAGAATTTTATATTACGCATTACATAGGATTTTATTAAAACAATCCAACTTGAAAAGATATATTGAATTTAGCATATTAGGATAAAGTAAGTCCCACAACACCATGTAACAAAAATACATGAATGGTGTATTAACGCTCTATTTCCTGTATTAATTATGTATTGAGCCATGCTACTTACTTTGTGTATTATTCTGCAATAATCTTCTGACCTTTTGACAAAAATCCCTCGTATACGTTTTGTAGGATACAAAATATTTTCATAACCAAAGAAGCAGATTATATATATATATATATATATATATATATATATATATATATATATATATATATATATATATATATATATATA
>NC_090761.1:58239291-58249291 GCF_036898095.1 Palaemon carinicauda | reverse complement strand
TCCTTCTATCTTTCTCTCTCTATTCCCCTGAGTCTACCTTGCGATTTTAATGGACTTCAAGCATATGAAAAATGAAGGTTCATTTCTCCCCTCCCATGTTCATTAGCATCAAAGTGTAATTAACAATGGCAAATAGCTTTTCTCCACTTGGCAGATCACATAATGGCTTCTGATTCAATACATCTGTTCTTATGCAAAAAAATGAATATGCCTTGGAAGTCTTTGATTTTAATAATAATAATAATAATAATAATAATAATAATAATAAAGGTAATAATAATAATAGTAATAATAATAATAATAATAATAATAATAATAATAATAATAATAATAATAATAATAATAATATCATTCCTTCCGGTTTCATGTCAAAGCAAGGTCATCTAAGACCTGAATTATTTCTTAATAACAGCAACAACAATAATAATAATAATTATAATAATAAAAATAATAATAATAATAATAATAATAATAATAATAATAATAATAAAAATAATGATAATATAATAATAATAATAATAATAATAATAATATAATAATAATAATAATAATATAATTCCTTACGGTTTCATGTCAAAGCAAGGTCATCTAAGACCTGAATTATTTCTTAATAACAACAACAACAACAACAACAACAACAACAACAACAACAACAATAATAATATTAATAAAAATAATAATAATAATAATAATAATAATAATAATAATATAATAATCTAACCTATATATATATATATATATATATACATATATATATATATATATATATATGTATATATATATATATATATATATATATATATTATATATATATATATATACAAATATTTATTTCTTTTTTTCGGGTAGGTGAGTAGAGGGAGTAGTCATACCCTGATGAGAGGGGGTTGCATGTGCGCGTGCGTGTGTTTATCCATCTAAATAGTTAGCCGTCCTTTCTGACAGGTCACGTAAACTACTACTCATAATAATAGCAACAACTTTATTTCTCGTGAATGAATAGATTTTTTCTTCACTCAAAATTAAAATATACAAAAAAAAAAAAAAATTCAAACTATGACAATTATGTTTAACTGGAATATAATAAGCTAACGATTAGTATAAGCAAGGAGCAGATTACAATGATTTAACCTTTTCGTTTGCAATAACGTAAACAAATATTGTAAAATAGGTTATGAAGCCCTTAAGAAATAGTGCCAGACAGGATGCTGTAATATATAGTGTACAGTACAGACTTCAAGATAGGGTAATGTTATACATATATTTCTATGAAATAATAGTTTTAAACATTAAGATGTTAACGATATAATATATAATAATGAGGAGATATATATCTTGAAGTGAGATGTCCTATATGAGAAATCTAAATAATAGTACATCATAAAATATTAGGCCAGGTATAAGGTGATATCTTATTTTTCTTTCTTTGTTTTGTTAAAGTTTTTATAGTTTATACAGGAGATATTTATTGTAATGCTGTTACTCATCATGAAATATTTTATTTTTCTTTGTTTCCTTTCCTCTCTGGGCTATTTTTCCTGTTGGAGCCCCTGGACTTATAGCATCTGCTTTTCCAACTAGGGTTGTAGTATAGCAAATAATAATAATAATAATAATAATAATAATAATAATAATAATAAAACAAGCAAGACATTTTTTCATAATACCTGACTTGGAGAGAAATTCCAATTCAACAAAGCAACAAATATTAGGAGAATTAACAATATTTAACAAAGGAAGCAATACCAATCAACAGGAAACCAGACAGGTGAAATTGACAGGAAGACAGGTGACGCACACACACACACATACACAAACACACACATACACCCACACACACTATCTTATCTGAGATCACGTCCTCTTCTTTCTATTCTCTCGTGACAATTCCTCGAGTTCAGAGTTTCCCACGAAACAGTCGGAAGAATTCTTTGATGGGGACGAGTTAAGGCACGGACGCTGACAAGGGCAGAACTACCTCAAAGATCCTCTCGAGGAAAAGGGTCTTTCCCGAAGGGGTCCTTGGTCTTAAGGAAGCTAGATCATTAGTCAGATGGGCAAGGGACGTTCTAATCCATATACGTCATGGTGGGGTGTATGGGGGCCTATAGACATTGGTATGGTATAGACCTTAGTATGGGGAGGGTCTTATAGACCTTGGTATGGGGGTCTATAGACCTTAGTATGGGGGGGAGGGTCTATAGACCTTGGTATGGGTTCTATAGACCTTGGTATGTGGGGTCTACAGACCTTGGTATGGGGGGTCTACAGACCTTGGTATGGGGGAGGGTCTATAGACCTTGGTATGGGGGGTCTACAGACCTTGGTATGGGGGAGGGTCTACAGACCTTGGTATGGGGGAGGGTCTATACAACCTTGGTACGGGGGTCTATAGACCTTAGTATGGAAGAGGGTCTGTAGACCTTGGTATGGGGGTCTATAGACCTTGGTATGGGGATCTATAGATCTTAGTATGGGGGAGGGTCTATAAACCTTAGTATGGGGGTCTTTACACCTTAGTATGGGGGAGAGGGTTCATAGACCTTGGTATGGGGGTCTATAGACCTTAGTGGGGGAGGGTCTATAGACCTTGATATGGGGGTCCTATAGACCAATGCTGGGGGGGAGGGGGAGGGTCATATTCGAGAGGTTAACTTTACCATCAATTAGGTCTGGATTGGATGTGTGACGTTTGAAGATTGCTATCATTAGATGTACACACCATTAACAACATGACAGGTTAATATAACTCTTATCTAAGTGATTGATACGATACGATTAATCTCACTTAATGACAATAAACCATTAAGATAGATCAATCAATTATGTTTCATTTAAGGGTGATTAATAATCTTTTAATTAATAATCATAAACTGCAAGGCTGCAAAACACATGTCCTCTTGTAGTACGAAAATAAGACTTGTATTTCCATTTACGTTTCAATCGTTAAGGTTTCATTGCTGATTTATTATTAAGGAACCCATTAATGAAATGTATAGAACTTGGTCAGGGAACATTATTATACTTTAGAATAAGAAAATATTGAAATGATAATTTTTGAAATGCTCTCGTCAAATTTTAAATTGCAAGTTAAATTATACCGTTCTGCAAACAACCTTAAATTGGACGTAAAAGATTTGTACTGGAATGATACCTTGATACGATGTTTTTTTTTTTTTTTTTTTTTTTTTGCTTGAGAAAAAGATGGAAGAAGAAACGAAACGTAGTTCAGCATTTCAACATTCGAATCATGAATATGCTATTTATGCCTTAAATACGTAGTTGGATATGGCTATCATAACATTAATATAATCCTCATTGCCATCACTATTAGTTATTAGTACATTACGGCATTGCATTGCAAGATGGAACTACAAATAAATATATTTACTCTAAGGCATTACTTAGTCCCTAAGAACTTTACCACAACGCAATCCAAAGCTTGAAAAATATTCAGAAATATATGCTACGTGAAAAAATCATCAAGCAAGCAAAATTATTTATAAGAATTCTTTAAATACACGATCATAAAGAAAATAGCACCACTGAAAGACTATTATACAGACAATGTTATCTGAGAAAACAGCCTCATTCTTCTCTTTTCTCGTAGTCTTCAAGTCCAGCATTTAAAGGTTTAAAAACTGCTCATGAATGGCAGAGGCAAGGGACAGTGACACTGCCCCTAGCTAGCAGGGAAGGGCAATGCCCTAAAGACTGGTCATATATATATACATATATATATATATATATATATATGTATACATACACAACACACACCACACACATATATATATATATATATATATGATGAGTTCCAAGCCTATTCCCCACCTAAGTTAGGACCAAGACAGGCCAGATAAAGGCTGCTGATGCCTCACCTGGTAGACATATAGGCTCCCCAAACTTCCCACCCTTAACTCACAAGGATTAGGTGAGGTTGCAAGACACTACAAGAAACTATCCAGCTTGAACGTGACTCGAACTCCAGTCCAACAGAACGGCAGGTAGGGAGGCTTCCAATAGGCCATCACATCCCCATGGTACAAACCAAAGAATTCTTTGATTGTGACGAGTTGACTGATTGATTTATTGATTTGAGGTTTTCTGGCATCCTGAGGGCACGGTGTTCTACGTAGGCAGAACGATATAAAGACCCTCCATTGGAAAGAGTCTTTCTCCAAGAGCCCGTAGTCTTAGCAAACGAAGATGCATGGTTCGATTACCGGGACATGTAGATAATCCATAAATTGCATGGCGTAGGAATAAGAAGGGTTTCTTATCCGAGAGGTCAGTGGTCACCGATCTCAATAACGATATCTCGCCATCCATGCGAGCCTAGGGAATTACTCCGTCTAATCGAATTGCTTGACGGTAATAAACTTATACGTAATCGACATAAATCGCTGACTGTTCAACTTATAAGGATAGTGGGGTTGCAGACAATTAAAAAAAACTATCAAGTGTTAGGGGATCTCGAATGCCAGTCCAATAGATCAGCACGCAGGGACGTTTCCAATAGGTTATGAGTCTTTCCTTGGAAGGTCCATTGTTGGATCCTGGTGGAAGGGGAAGGGTCTTATTCGAGAGATTAGCATTATTGATCTTATTGCTAATCCCTGTATCGGATGGCTAATGTAGGGGGCAGGTTTGTCTAGAGGATTAATGCCAGTGATCGTGTGCGTCTGCTGGTTAATTGCATAACCAGTTAATTGGAAATTAAGACGTCTTGTTTCATCCATGACTTGCCAAAAGATCTTACAGTTTAGAGAGTTTCTCTTCTGGTGGATATTATAATTTTCTTTGTTATTTATATTTGACAAAGCATGAAGTCATTGTTGTTATATAAGATCTTATAAAAATAGGTGACATATTATGGAAAATATTGCGCTTCAAGATGTGTTACTTTAAAACCAACTAAACGTATTCATGAAATCGATATATACGTCACACCTTCCCTTTTTTTACATAAAATTTTCCTTAAAGAAGAAAGTCTAAGTAAGACTATACTCAATGAGATACGGCTACATAATCACTTAAGCAAATGATAATGGAATCGTATGTGTTTTTTTTTCTATCTTTGAAGGTAAAAACTATATTGCAAACGCTACAAATACTTGAATGTCTTACTAAATACGAATGTATCATATACTTATTATAAATTCTCTAACTTTTCAGTACTATTTAATAACTCTCCTAATTAAAAAGTATATATACCAGAGTTTTATACTAAAACAAAAGTGACATATCACAAATTAGCCGCGCACACCCAGAGTAGACTCACCAGCAGTGCGTCGAATCCTTTACATATATTCAGGATTCTTTCTTCTCAAAATCCCTCTCCTACTTATCGAGTGTGTGAGGTTAGCAAACTCATCCTAAGCAATGTCTGCTGAGAGCAGAAAGCTGTAGTGTATAACCGGTCCTTCTGAGAAGGATGCTCGGTAAGTGCACACCTATACCCAGAAAATACATGCATTTATATATATATATATATATATAATATACATAATAAAAATCACACAGTAATATATATATATATATATATATACATAATAAATCACACAGTAAATATATATATTATATATATATATAAATATAAATACTATATATATATATATATATATAACTACATATCTATCTATCTATCTATCTATCCATCTATCTATTATATATATATATATACTATATATACATATACATGCGTGTGTGTGTGTGTATCACTAGCCAACCACATACACTTGCAACGGACGTACAAAAGCAGCTAATTTTACACCCAGAGTCTATTCACCATTTATTTCTACCCTGTATTCTCTCTCTCTCTCTCTCTCTCTCTCTCTCTCTCTCTCCCTCTCTCTCTCTCTCTCTCATCTCTCTCTCTCTCTCTCGTCCCCCAATCTTAAGATGTGAATATTCATTTTTCTAAAGAAATCTTTTCATCTCTCTCCATTTCTTCCCCCATTAACTCTTGTCATTTCACACCCACAAAGCAAACTTTATCTTCTTACCCAGTTTCTGCCTCATTAGTTAGAGAGGGTTTCACACCTTCAACTATATACGTAAAAAAATTATACTCTTTTTAGATAATCTGGCATTTTTTATAACATAATTTAAATCTAAAATGGCTTATTATGCTCTAACATTTCAGAATATTTTATGACGGACAGAAAGTAAAAAATTTAGCTTTGAAAAACTAATCTGTTCAGTTTCGAAATGGAAGCTTATAATTACAACCTTTTCCGAATACTTGTTTAGAAATAAAAGGAAATTTTATAATAAAAGCTCAGGTGAGGAAATACATAATAGGTGCAGGGAATTTTAATAAATTGTCGGAAGTATAATGATATCTGTAACTACAGAGAGAGAGAGAGAGAGAGAGAGAGAGAGAGAGAGGAGAGAGAGATTTTCAAATTTTCTAATAAAAGTTTGGAAAATTCAGGTGAGGAAATACTTTTAAAAGAGCTAGGAATTTTAATAAGTTGTCGGATGTATAATGTTAATTATAACGAGAGAGAGAGAGAGAGAGAGAGAGAGAGAGAGAGAGAGAGAGCGAGAGAGAGAGAGAGATTTGGTATTTACAGACAGAATCTTACACATACTTATACGCATACACACAAATATTTATATATACAGTATATATATATATATATATATACATACAAATAATTATATATAGAGCCTATAGATATAATATATATATATATATATATATATATGTGTGTGTGTGTGTGTGTGTGTGTGCATGTGTGGGTGTATACTAAAATGTATGATATTATCAGGTATGCATTTAAAAGCAAAGATTCAACATGCCAATTACTTAATATTTCCATACATTAGATGTATACATATATAGGTATTCCTACTTTGCCAAATGAATAAAAAAAAAGACATACCAAAGAATGTACACTGAATTTCTGTCCCAGGCAAATGAAAATACTGACATAGGATAATTAAGAACCATTAGGTCATAAAACCATAGACAAGATTACCCACGACCTTAAATGTTTGATTGAACAAGTAACCTTTAGAGAAGAATCCACCATCGTTCTTTGATGCGTTATGTAATATGGTAAACAGGAGGCTTTGCCCCTTTTGGAAAAAATAAGCTTTCATGGCCTTGATATTGATGATATCTATTATACAATAAAGAAAAGAGAGAGAGAGAGAGAGAGAGAGAATGTGTGTATATATGATATATATATATATATATATATGTGTGTGTATGTATATATGTGTGTATATATGATATATATATATATATATATATGTATATATATGTGTGTATATATGATATATATATATATATATATATATTATATACATATATATACACAAATATATACCAGAAGTATGACTTCTCAGTCTCTCCTAATCCCTCGGGTAGGGGGAGTAGTCATTCCCTGATAAGAGGGGGGGGGGGTTACCCCAAGAGGTACACATGGAGAACACAATTTCCCACAAATAGCTCAAACTGTCGTGTGGTAGTTAGGAAAATTGGAGGGAGTGAGAAGGGTTGAATCTGTGTATGTGTGTGTGCATCTGTATCTAAATTTTTAGTAATATTTTTAGACGGGTCACGTACACCAGTATATTACATAAATCGTATAGAAATAAAACATACAATATCGGGGTATGAAGGATATACTAAGGTCACTCGGCTAGTATATTCTAATATCAGAAGGGAATCCAATTTCACTTCTCAGTATTACAGACTAATATAATCCATTCGATTTTTATGTTTAACAGGCTGTAATACGGCTCCCTTTATAACTTATATATGACATATCTAGTTGAAGGTTTTTACTTATCTTCAAATATTTGAAATAAATTATTCTCATATAGTTTATATATTTCCCTTATTTCCTTTCTCACTGGAATATTTTTCTCTGTTGGAGCTGTTGGAGCCCGTAGGCTTATAGGCTCCTTCTTTTCCAACTAGGGTTGTATCTTGGCTAGTTATAATAATAATAATAATAATAATAATAATAATAATAATAATAACAATAATAATAATAATAATAATAATAATAATAATAATAATAACAATAATAATAATGATAATAATCTCCTCCTACGTCAATTGACGCAAAGGTCCTCGTTTTGATTTCACCAGTCGTCTGTATTTTGAGCTTTTAAATTAATACTTCTCCATTCACCATCTCCTACTTCATGCTTCATGGTCGTCAGCCATGTAAGCCTGGGTCTTCCAAGTCCTCTAGTGCCTTGTGGAGCCCAGTTACACGTTGGTGAACTAATATATCTTTGGGGAGTGCGAAGAGCATGCCCATACCATCTCCATCTGCCCCTCAGTATAATCTCATCCACATATGTCACCCGAGTAATCTCTCATAATATGTGCTCAGTCTCTAGGTAATTGTCTTTCTATGGCAATGTCATTGACCCTTCCCTCTGACATTCATGAGCAACCTTTATTATTATTTTTATCATTATTATTATTATTATTATTATTATTATTATTATTATTATTATTAATAATAATTGCTCAGCTACAACCTTAATTGGAAAAGCAAGATGCTATATGCCCAGGGGTCCCAACAGGGAAAATAGCCCAGTGAGGAAAGGAAACAAGGAAAAAATGAGATATTTTAAGAACAGTAACAACATTAAATTAAATATTTCATATATAAACCCTAAATAATTTAACAAAACAAGAGGAAGAGAAATTAAATAGAATACTGTGCATGAGTGTACCCCCTCAAGCTTCCTTTCTGCGTACAAAGATGACCTCCGTTTAAATAATCGTCTAAAGTTATCACTAAATATAACATAATCTCCACTTGTTTGTTTTAAAGTTAAAAATAACACATTTCTGAGAATCCAAAGACTACTTATTTTAAGACTGACACTAAATCTTACGAGCTTAATTATCCAGCCGGGATTATCATAGTGGAGATGGAGTAATAAGGAGCTTGTTTCCCGAGAAAGCCATTATAGGGGAGAAATTCTCGCTCTAACTGTTGTGGTTATTAATCTCAAGGGAACGACGTGATTTATATCTTCATTGTTGCTCATCGAGAATGTGGGGTGGTTGCTAAAAGACAGTTTTATTATTAGTAGCTCATTATATTTTCTCGCAACTTCTTTGAAGCTTTAAAGTTAAAGTACTTTTCATCTTGTCTCTTTCATAAAACGTGAGATTTTCATTCCAAGAAAATGAATATGAGAGACAAGTGATTTGACTAAAAGAATTAATACATCTTCGTCTATCTTCATAGTTTTGTTTCGAAATATAAGCAATGGAAAGTATGATTTTTTTTTTCCCTGCAGTTGACATTTTTTTTTTTTTTCGAAACTATTTTCACAAGTGTTCATAGCCTCACCGTCTCTATAAACAAAGGATAAGGTCATTTGGAGTAGGGGGTGACAATAGTTTTACCTGCTAAGTAGTCTGCATCCATTGCCTGGTATTCCCTAGTCCAACCTTGGGTGGAGATTATCTTAGGCGCTGATTTTATAAATATATATACATACATATGTATATATACAGTATGTATGTATATATATATATATATACATATATATATATATATATATATACAGTATATATATATGTATATATATATACAGTATATATATATATATATATATATATACATATGTGTGTATGTGTGTGTGTGTAATGCATCATATTACACCGAATAATGCAGAATATGCATGCTAAATTCCATTGCAGTCATTATATTCACATCCCAAAAATTTCAGTTCAGTTACAATAATCGTTCAAAGGATTACAAGTACGTGAAATATGAGTCCTCAGAAGACGAAACACATATTCTTCATGAAAACTTATTATTGATAATAATTCATTTTACATTGAACATTAATTTTTCATCAAATGATGAAGAGCGGTAGAAATGATACATAGATAATCACATAAAGTATACCAAAATGCAATGTAATATCTTAATTAATGTAAAAGATGTTACCTTATCTTTACTTTAGGGGTTGTAGTGGCCGATGTGGTGATGTCCCTGACTGATGA
>NC_090761.1:58231791-58234291 GCF_036898095.1 Palaemon carinicauda | reverse complement strand
ATATATTTGCATAGATCATATGAGGCCGAATAGAAAGACAGTTAGAATTGAATCAATCAAGAAAGCAGGCAGGCTTTAGAATTGGGCATTCAAGAATAGAAAAATCAACAGAGTATGACAAACCACTATGTATGGTATTTATAGATATGAGAAAGCTTTTAATTCTGTCAAAAATTCAGCAGTAATGAAAGCCCCTCAAAGACTAGGAATAGATGAATCTTTTGTTAGAACAGTTGAAGATATCTATACAGGCAGTACAGCAATCTTAAAACTATTGAGAAACGAGTTAGATAGGAAGACCCCATCTCTCCTAATTATTCACAGCATGACAAGAAGTAGTTTATAAATCTAGATTGGGTAAATGTAGGAATTAATATTAATGGGAAAATACCTTACCAACTTAAGATTAGCAGATGACATAGTTGTGTTTAATGACTCATGGGAGGAATTGCAAAGGATGATAGAAGATTTGAATACAAGAAGCTGAAATGTAGGACTGAAAATGAATACAAGTAAAACTAATTAAATGTTTTATGAAAATGAAGAGAGATATCAAATAAAAGTTATGGATGAACCTCTCGAGATTGTTAATGAATATACGTTCTTAGGACAGGCAGTAAGTGTTTTCCCAATACACAAAATCGAAATCAAAAGAAGGATAAGCATGGGATGGAGAGCTTCTGGTGAACAAAATGATATGATTTGTAAAATGCCACTTTCTCTAAAAAGAAAAGTATTTAATGATATGACCCTACCAGTATTAACTTACGCACCAGAAACTTAGTGCCTTACTAAAGCCTTAAAACATAAGCTAGTTACAACTCAAAGAGCTATGGAAAGAATAATGATGGGAATAACACTAAGTGACAGAAAAAGAGCAACGTGGATAGGAGAGATATTCTAACGATTTGTAAGAACAAGAAATGGATATGGGCAAGACATATGATAATGACAAATAATAGATGGGCATTGTGAGTAACAGAGTGCATCCCTAGAATTGCGAAGGAAGCAGAGAAAGGAAGAGAAGACGATGGATTGAAGAACTAAAAAAGGTCGCTGGTGTAAACTAGCACAGAAAGACTACGAACAGACGCAAGTGGAAGGATATGACTAAGGCATTTCTTCTGCAAGGACCTATTACCGGCTGATGGTATATATATATATATATATATATATTATATATATATATATATATATATATATATATATATATATTATATATATATACATTATATATATATAATATATATATAATATATATATATATATATATATATACTGTATATATTATATATAAATATAATATATATATATATATATATATATATATAATCATAGATTTTGGATTATCGGAAACAATGTATCTTCACCTGACTATCAAAGCAGTAATACTGACGTATCTTTTCTAAGGGTGTTATAGCATTTCATGTGGCATGAACTTAAAGAGTAGAAAGGTCTAAGAATGTCTCCCCTCCATCCCTTTACTATTAAGTAACGTCTATAAGGAGCTAAACAAGATATCCTTTATGGTTAGCTAATTAAATTACTCATATCATCATCTATTTCGAATCCCTTATTTTGAGTGTTTAGGAAGACAGCATTACAAAAGGACCATTTAGCTTGATTTCCTAAATTGATAGTTCTTGTTCTCATTCCAAGTGGATACTTTACGTATATTAAGTCCAATTACAAATTGTAATTTATTTCGATATTCGATAGTTCAGTGATGACCTAAATAGGGTCATTATTACATACACCAACTAAGATGGAAGGAGGTTATATTTACGTCCCTGTTTGTTTGTTTGTTTGTTAAGAACTTCCTGGCCACAATTCTAATCGTAGAGTAATCAAACTTGCAGGGATTAACTTTTATGCTGGGAATGATTAAATGTTGGAAGGTCAAGGTCAAAGGTCAAGGTCACGATGAAGCAAAAATTTCCAATTCACGTAATCAGTAAGTTTGGACATCGTTGTCACAGAGACTTCGAACTTGGTTCACATTTGAGTGAATGGAAATCTGCGCCAATTACTACATGTTAAGGTCAATGGTCAAAGGTCAAGGTCGAGCAAAAGGTAGAGAAATAAGATGCCACGGCGAAGGTCTGGGGTCTCCTGAGTGCCCCTCTAGTTACGTATATATCCACGCACATAATGTTTTCATAAATGAAGGCTATATTCTTTATCTTTAAATTTAATTCACTGAGTAAGCCATGAAGACAGAACACGAATAAGGTGCTAAATTTATAAATTTTTTCATACTATTGTAAAATACTTATTCCTAGTCACAATAAAATTATTCATAAGATTAAACTTATGTGAATTCCAAAAATATAAAGGAAAATGCACTCTCACTAGAAACGTATTTTTCCTCTGTAAAACATCTCTGCTAGCTCACCCGGAAACTTTATCTGAACAACAAAATAAAAAATAAAAAATAAAACAATTTCCAAAACATATTTATGGTGAAGTGAGCAAAATGATATTCCTCAAGAATGCAATG
>NC_090761.1:58201791-58229291 GCF_036898095.1 Palaemon carinicauda | reverse complement strand
AGCGACCGGAACGAAGGAATTAAACCCCACTGCATCAGCTCCGGGTCCTTTCCTTTGCCATTCCAACCCGGCGTTTGTAGGATTCGATCCTATTTGTTCTTCTTGATTCTTCCTTTTAACTGTTTGGGGAAACAACCACCCCTCCCCCCCCCCCCTCTCTCTCTCTCTCTCTCTCTCTCTCTCTCTCTCTCTCTCTCTCTCCACGTTCCGAAATACATTGGATTTGTTCTGGGCTGTTTGTCTTCCCATTAGCGGTGTTTTGGAACGGGCTCATTTCTTGAATATGCCGCTTTAATTGCTCGCTATTTTTCCGGCGAAATCATAAGCGTCTCATTGGAATTTAAGGAATCGACTGTTTTTTAGGTTATTTGGTTAATTAAATGTTGGTGGAGTTGCATTTCTCCTAAGATTGTGCGGTTATCGTCGCGTTTTTGTCTATTACTGTTGCCTTGTTTTAGAATTACGATGCATTTTCGAGTTTTGCGCGCTCCTTTAGTTCCGTTTATTATTTTTGTTTTGATTTTAGAATTACGATGAATTTCGTGAGGAAAATTTTGTGTGGTCTTTTAATACCTTTAATTATTATTTAATTTTTTATTTCTTTTTAAGAATTACGATGAATTTTGTGAATAAAGTTTTGTGTGATCTTTTAATCCCATTAATTATTTTTGTTGTTTTTAGAATTACGATGAGTTTCGTGAATAAAGTTTTGTGTGCTCTTTCAATCCCGTTAATTATTTTTGATATGTTTTAAAATTACGATGAATTTCGTGAATAAAGTTTTGTGCGCTCAGCAATTATATTAATTATTTTTGCTTTGTTTTTAGAAATACTATGCATTTTTCGAGAAGAAAGTTTTGTGTGCTCAGTAATTCTATTAATTATTTTTGCTTGGTTTTTAGAATTACTATGCATTTTTCGAAAAGAAAGTTTTGTGTGCTCAGTAATTCTATTAACTATTTTTGCTTTGTTTTTAGAATTACTATTCATTTTTCAAAAAGAAATTTTTGTATTCTCTTTTATTACCGTTGATTTTTTTTATTTTTTTTATTTTTTTTTTTTTTTCGTTTTCAGAATTACGATGAATTCCGTGAATAGAGTTTCGTGCGCTTTGAGATCTTATTAATCATTTTGGTTTTCTTTTTAGAATCACGATGAATTTCGTGCAGAAAGTTTTGTGTGCTCTTATATTCTATCAATTTATTTTTGCTTTGTTTTTAGAATTACGATGCATTTTCAAGAATTCTTTAAATTACATCAATAATCATTGCTTTGTTTTTAAAATTACCATGAATTAGAAAAATTCTTTAGTGCTCTTTTACCTATTCCAGTATGGGAAAACCAATGTTCTTGAATATATGAGGAAAAAAAATTAACTTTATCCAAGGCTTCTATTTATCTAAGGTTTATCGTACTGATTTCTAGAATTCAATCGCATGCAACATCATTTTGAAATAAAAAAAAAAACATTATAGACACTGAGTGAAAATAAAACAGATGAATATAATCATATCAACTTCTGATAAAAATCGAGCACAAAGGGTAATTTATCTGGATGAATATTTGTATAAGAAAAAAGAACGGCAATTTTGAATAAAAACATTTGGTAATCTTACACACGAAACAAAAGCTAAGCGAAATTCTATATGGAAAAAAAAGGAGAGCAACTCGAGCCTCTTTGAAAGAAGAAAAATAAAAAAAGGTGATAAATCTAAAGAAATATAGAAGGAAAATACGTCCTACCATTTTCTGAAATCTAGAACGAAAAAAGACACGCATAAATGTCAGGACAAAGATAAACCAAAGACAATAAACACTGAAAGACGAATCATAAAAGCTTCAAAAATAGAATACCCAACAAAGCTAAAGACATTCTAGACCACGCAAGGATTTAGCAAAGCAGAAGAGAGAGAGAGAGAGAGAGAGAGAGAGAGAGAGAGAGAGAGGGGGGGGGAACCAAATTAAAGTAAATATTTAAGAATTATTTTCAAAGGAGAGAGAGAGAGAGAGAGAGAGAGAGAGAGAGAGAGAGAGAAGGGAAACCAAATTAAAGTAACTATTTAAGAATTATTTTCAAAGGAGAGAGAGAGAGAGAGAGAGAGAGAGAGAGAGAGAGAGAGAAGGAAGGTAAAGAAAGTTGGTCGTGGTACTTGTCCAAGAATGGGAGACATGACGTGCTGGAAATAACGTTCTTTTGCCTTCTCCCCCTGTCTAGGTATCTCCTGGGGGAGGGGAAGGGGGGGGGAGGGGAGGTCATCCCTGGGGAAGAGTTGCTGGGGTAGATGTAATTAGGGGCGCACAGGAGCCTAGAAGAGGTGACTTGAAGGTACCATTTTAGGGCGTACAATCAATAAACCTTCCACTATTTTCTTCATTCTTATATATTTTAATGTTGTTACTGTTCTTAAAACATTTTATTTCACCTTGTTACCTTTCCTCAGTGGGCTATTTCCCATGTTGGGGCCCCTGGGCTTATAGCATCCTGCTTTTCCCCCTAGGATTGTAGCTTAGCAAGTAATAATAATAATAATAATAATAATAATAATAATAATAATAATAATAATAATAATATTGGTGAGTGAGGAAGTAATTGCCTAGAATCGGTTATTAGAGGTTAACAACGAGTAATTCTGCTTTTGTCTAATTAATGAATATCCTGAATTAAGACAGTATTACTTTATAAGTAGGACATGATCATACTTATTAATCCATAAATGACTTAGGAACATTCATCTTCATATAGGAATTATTAAGTAAACTGATACATACAGTAAGCGAGCCAAGAAAAATAAATCTATATAATCTTGAAATATTCTATTTCAATTATTCATTACTTCTCATAAAGTTTTATTTCCTTTACTCACAGGGCTATTTTACCCAACTGGAGCCCTTGGGATTATAGCATCCTGCTTTTCCAATTAGGGTTGTAGCTTAGCTAGTAATAATAATAAAAAGAAATAATAATAATAATAATAATAATAATAATAATAATAATAATAATAATAATAATAACAACAATAATAAGAACAAAACAATAATAATAATAATAATAATAATAATAATAATAATAATAATAATAATAATAATAATAATCATAATAATAATAATAATAATAATAATAACAATATAGTAAATGTTTCATACTATGAGATGTATTTCTTTCTTTATCTAGTTTATACCTAACTATTCCTGAAATGAAATTATGTATTTCAGTGATTTATGGCATACCAAAAATTATCTATAAAATAAACCAAGAAAAAAAAACAATATCTTCATCACATAAATTCCCCATATATTTAACGCTTTGTCACGGATTTATTTTTCCGAAAAAATTTATTCACGAGAGGAATATATTATATCACATTTGTTTTTACATTAATTTTACAGTGTTTTCCTAATGGCACTTTTAAATGATTGAGGAAATAATCTCGTGTCTCTGTTATTAAAAAATTACTTTTCATGATTATTTAACAGTGATTTATTATTTACAAATGCACATGATTTTAAAGTGCTTTAAGTAATTGTTATACATTTACCATAGTGAGAAAACCGGATAATGACGATGGAAAAAGTATTTCCAACATATATATATATATATATATATATATATACATATATATATAATTTACATACATTATATATATGTATATATAATGTATTTATATAAACATATATAATATATATATATATATATATATATACACGTGTGTGTATAATATGTATGCATATATTTATACATAAACACTGGAGTTGTGGAAGTGTTCATACACATATACATTTCTATGCTCAATATATATATATATATATATATATGTGTGTGTGTGTGTGTGTGTGTGTGTTTGTGCGTATGTGTTGGGGGTCGGGCATATAACTAGGTCAATAAACAATTCTATTGATTTTTAAAACACATCATAAAATAGAGAGAGAGAGAGAGAGAGAGAGAGAGAGAGAGAGAGAGAGATTTCCCTAAGGGGTAAGAGAGTCTACTTGACTGTAACAAAGCTGTTGATATGAAGCAACAGACTTGAATCAAAAAGGGGATTAAATATTTCTCTACCAAACGTTATACGACTTATAGTAAGGCGCCGTTAAATCTGTTCCTTTTTACTTTACTCTAAACCACAGCGTTCCGTATTCCATGTATATTCTAATGGTGATATAATGTTTATAACCATACACACACACATGAACTCACGCATACACAAATACAAATGTATTATTATCATTAAAAATGTGATATAAATATAAAATGAATGCACATACGCGTGTATATACATATATATATATATATATATATGTATATATATATATATATATATATATAATACATATATTATATATATATATATATATATATAATACATATATTATATATATATATATAAGTAATTTCTTACGATAATTTTATGTCTTTAGACAAGTGTTCTTTGACACATCCAAAACCCTTGTAAATCCTTGTAACACACTCTCTCTCTCTCTCTCTCTCTCTCTCTCTCTCTCTCTCTCTCTCTCTCTCATAACAAGGCAGCTCGTTTCAATTATCGCTATGGAGACGCAAGCAGTAAAAATTATCAAAGCGCCTCGTTCTATAATCAGTCTTAAAACAGGTTCCTGCGAGGTTTTATCTGCTCTTGGTAGGAAATGAAAATTATAATTACCTCGAAAACTAATTGAATTAGCCGGTCGTGGTTCTTCGTCTTAAAGGACCCGGTTCCTTTGAAGAATTTGCAAATGCGAAAATTTTGAGTCTGCTCTTTTTATTATTCATCGTGTTTCAAAAGTTTCTTCATTTGTTCAATGATAAAGTTATATTTTTACTTGAAGAATTTTACACATATATAATGCTCAAATACAAAGAAAAAAAATATTGTGAAAATTAAAAAAATTGCTGATAATGGAAAGGTCTATTAAGGCAAATATTTCTTCATTTGCCCAATGATGTAATTATATTTTTACTTGAGAGAACTCTCCATGATCTATAATGCATATCAAAGCAAATATTCTAAAAGTAAAAAATGTGATATTAAAACTGTCTATTTTACTTTCTTTAAATCGCATATCAAAAGAAAGGTATCATTACCCTCTGCTCTGAGCCTCCTCATTCTCATTTTCTGTCTCGAAGCTTGTGAGATGTCTCGAAGCTTGAGCAGTGTCGAAGTTTGAGTGATCTCGAAGCTTAAGCTGTCTCGAAGCTTGATCTGTGTCGAAGCTTAAGCTGTCTCGAAACTCGAGCTGTGTTGAAGCTTGAGCTGTGTCTAAGCTTGAACTGTCTCGAAGTTTGAGCTGTGTCGAAGCTTGATCTGTGTCGAAGCTTGAGCGTCTCGTAGCTTGAGCTGTGTCGATGTTTGAGCTCTGTCGAAGCTTGAGCTGTCTCAAAGCTTGATCTGTGTCAAAGCGTCAGCTGTGTCGAAACTTGAGCTGTCTCGAAGTTTGAGCTCTGTCGAAGCTTGAGCTGTCTCAAAGCTTGATCTGTGTCAAAGCGTCAGCTGTGTCGAAACTTGAGCTGTCTCGAAGCCTGATCTGTGTCAAAGCTTGAGCTGTCTCGGAGCATGCGCTGTCTCAAAGTTTGAGCTGTGTCAAAGATTGGGCTCTCTCGAAGTTTGAGCTGTGTCGAAGCTTGAGCTTTCTCGGAGTTTGAGCTCTGTCGAATCTTGAACTATGTCGAATCCTGAGCTGTGTCGAAGCTTGAGCTTTCTCGGAGTTTGAGCTCTGTCGAATCTTGAACTATGTCGAAGCTTCATCTGTGTGGAAGCTTAAGCTGTCTCGAAGCTTGAACTGTCTTGAACATATTCTAACCTCTATTAATCCAAGCTTGTATTGATCCACTTCCAGTATTAATTATTCTCAAATATTGCAGTTTGGCTCTTTCTTTCATATATCTAGAGAAATTCGTTCTAGGTTAAGTTAACACGAATGATTTTAATGTAAATTGACTTCGCTTGGTGAAGTAATTGGTATGTGTAGGCTACCTTTAATTATATATATATATATATATATATATGTGTGTGTGTGTGTGTGTGTGTGTGTACATAGCATACATATATATAATCATATATATGTATGAATAAATATGTGTATATGTTTATGTATAGTATATATACATTATATATACACATATAAATATAAATTATAATATATATACAGTATATATATATATATATATATACATATATATATATATATATATATATACTATATATATATTCACCCTACTAACAAGATAAACCCATATGGTAATTCAGTCTTGCTATCAACTCAAATGCTGGCGTTCAAAGTTGGAATATCCCATTGTATAATTCACTTTGTAACTGCCTTCAACCACCAGACCTTTGTGTAGTTAGCACACTGCATTAAATAGTTCTCTAAGATTAAGTTTGGGATCCCGCTTATAACAACACAACTGTATTGTGCCTTGCTTGCTTTATAGTTAATATAAAGGAAATTTCTCCACTAAAGTATATGAAGTAAGGCTCAATAGTAAAATGATGATTTCATCTGAATAATTGATGGAGTAAAGTACTCAAAATGGTTGTTTAAGTTACACCATCAGGCATCCAGAAACAGTCAAAAGGGCAAACGTTTTAATACGTACACACATATGCACAAACATATAAATATAGACACATACATATAATGTATTTACATATGTATGCATACATAAGTACAGTAGATACGCACATAGATATGGACTTGTATAACATTACATATACACATATATATAATTAATCAATGAGAGAGAGAGAGAGAGAGAGAGAGAGAGAGAGAGAGAGAGAGAGAGATTAGGTCAAAGGTTTTCGAATGTATCTATGAACATATAATTTGCAAAATCTGTAATAATATCCTTAATGTTTATGAATCTATATGTGTGTGTGTGTATATATATATATATATATATATATATGAATATATATATATATAATATATATATATATATATATATATATATATATATATATATATATAAATATATACATATGTATATACATATATAATTAATGAGAGAGAGAGAGAGAGAGAGAGAGAGAGAGAGAGAGAGAGAGACTAGGTCAAAGGTTTTCGAATGTATCTATAAACACATAATTTACAAAATCTATAATAATATCCTTAATGTTTATGTATATATATGAATATATATATATATATATATATATATATATATTTATACACATACATATATATGCAGACTATAATATCCCCTAATCATCAATCTAACTTTTTCTATTCACATACCTTTATAAATACGTCAAAACTTTCTCTATGTCCTAAATTCCCCTGTGAGATCCTAACCCATCACACTGCATCAAAGATTTGAAACTAATATAAACGCAATATGGCATTTGTGTTCCGTGCAAACTCCTTGGCATTCAAAGCGGAATTTATGACAGTAATAAAGGCCTGGAGTCAAGCAGTCAGCGCGAGGATGTATCTGCAGTGCACGGTGATTCAGTTAATGTCTTGACTTATTATCATTATTATTATTGTTGTTATCATTATCAATATTTAATTATTATTATTATTATTATTATTATTATTATTATTATTATTATTATTATTATTATTATTATTATTATTATCATCATCATAATTATTATCATCATCCTCATCCTCATCAATATTATTATTATTATTGTATAAGCCACAACAAAAACCACCACCGTCAATGATGATGACAACAATAGTAATACTGTTAATAGTAATAATAATAACAGTAACAACAATAAGAAAACAAAAGCTAAGAAGAAATATATCTCTATGTCAATTTGATATTTACAGTCATTATCATTAGGAACTCACCTACACTCTATTTGCGTGCGTTCTCAACGCAAAAAAAAAAGAAAAAAAAATACATTGAGTTGTTCAGAATTTTTTCTAACTTATAAAACAACGACTGTTATCTATACTCTTCACATTGGATATTCAAAATTACAGGTATATTGGATATTTTTTTCTTTGAGGTATAGGGGCACATATTGCTTATGAGTCTTATGAGTTTATAATACTAAACGTGTTTAAGATTTAAAGATTTAAAGGCCGCTCATGAATGGCAGAGGAAAGGGATGATAACATTTCCCGATCAAGCAAGATAATCCCCTAGCGACTGACCATATTACATTATGATCAGCTCCCAAGCCCTCTCTCCACCGAAGCTTGGACCAAGGAGGGCCAGGCAATGGCTGCTGATGACTCTTCAGATAGACCTATAGGCTCCCTCAAAACCCTCACCATCCTTAGCTTACACGGATGGTGAGGTTGCAACAACCAATTGACCTATCGAAGTTCAACGGGATTCGAACCCCAGTCTGGCAATCACCAGGCAAGGACACTACCACCCAGCCGCCACAATTAACTGGTATTTGTGAATTTGGAAAACAAATACTAAAGCTTACATGAATTCCTCAGTTTTAGAATGCGAAGAAATTGAAGGTAATTAGAATGTGAAGTACAATTCGTTTCATACTCAGGTCTTTAAATATATATCAGGCTAATTTCTTTTGCAATATTTAAAGACGCAAAATACCTGATGAAATACTTCATTATATCATTATTACTTGCTAAGCTACAACCCTAGTTGGAAAAGCAGGATACTATAAGCCCAGAGGCCCCAACAAGGAAAATAGCCCAGTGAGGAAAAGAAACAAGGAAAAATATCTTAAAACAGTAACAACATTAAAATACATGTTTCCTGTATAAAATATAAAAACTTTAAGAGGAAGAGAAACAAGACAGAACAGCGTGCCCGAGTGTACCCTCAAGCAAGAGAACTATAACCCAAGACAGTGGAAGACCAATCCCCAAATAAGCCGGATTACATCGAAATATAAAATCTATTTCCATATCACTAACAATTCTATGTTAAAGTAATGTCACGGTTAAATATATTATTAAATCAAATCAATGGCTGGATGTTTACATTATCATAGAAATTGAAAAGAAATCTAAAGAGGAAATCAGATATTTTATTTAATATTCTAACGCTTGAGAATATATTTGAGGTAAAATTATTAAAGGGCATGTTTCTAAAATACTTAAGCATCGTATTATTTCATAGAATTTCTTTATCTTTTATGAATAAATTATTTCAAAATCCATGGGATAAGACATCTAATATGGTACTGGTACTAGTCCCACATAAATTTCTAGGAGATGGAGATTAAGTTAGACTTTCATTGAAGGTGAAATAATAGGATTTTACTTTAAGATAAGTACTGAAATCAGATTATTCCTTTAATGCTGTAAACATATAGTTAATAACTACGTTTATTGTAGGAATTAAAAGAATAAAATTCTGAGACAAAATTATTAATTACCTGTAAGTTGAACTACCACAGTGGTTATGACAAACGTAAAATAAATCTTGTAAAAAAATATTAAAATTGTGATTTGAACCGCTTCACAGGTTATAATAAAAAAAAAAAAAAAAAAAAAAAAAAAAAAAACTGTAAAATTCCTTGTTGAAAGTGTTATTTGAACCACATAAGAGTTTGTGATAAACATGAAATGAATCCTGTAACAATCCCTATTAAAAGTGTGATTTCATCCCCCTCAAAGGTTAAGACCAACATCAAATAAATCCGGTAAAAAAAAAAAAATAAATAAATAAATAAATTTGAGATACGAACCCCTTCAGAGGTTATGACAACAAAAATAAATTCTGTAAAAAGAAGCCATATTAAAAGTGGGATTTGAATCACCTTGGAGGCTGTAACAAACAATAAATATTTTTAAAATTCCCCATTAAAAGTATGATTTGAATCACCTTAGACTGAGGTTATAACAAATATCAAATAAATCCTTTAAAAAATCCCCAATAAAATGTGATTTGAATCACCTCAGAAGTCCTGACAAACATCAAATAAATCCTGTAAAAAATCCACATTAAAGTGTGATTCGAACCACCTCAAAGGTTATAACAAACATAAAATAAACCCTGTAAAAAAATCCCTACCAAAAATGTGATTTGAATCACCTCAGAAGTTATGACAAACATAAAATAAACCCTGTAAAAAATCCCTATCAAAAATGTAATTTTAATCACCTCAGAAGTTATAACAAACATAAAATAAATCCTGTAAAATATCCACATTAAAGTGTGATTCGAACAACCTCAGAGATTATAACAAACATAAAATAAACCCTGTAAAAAATCCCTATCAAAAATGTGATTTGAATCACCTCAGAAGTTATAACAAACATAAAATGAATCCTGTAAAAAATCCACATTAAAGTGTAATTCGAACAACCTCAGAGATTATAACAAACATAAAATAAACCTTGTAAAAAATCTATATAAAAAATGTGATTTGAATCACCTCAGAAGTTATGACAAACATAAAATGAATCCTGTAAAAAATCCACATTAAAGTGTGATTCGAACCCCCTCAGAGGTTATAACAAACATAAAATAAACCCTGTAAAATATCCCTATCAAAAATGTGATTTGAACCACCCCAGAAGTTATGAAAAACATAAATCCTGTAAAAGAATCAAAGGGAGAGATCCGTCTCCTACAAGGGGAGATGAAACGGAGGCTGGGAGATAGATGGAGAGAATACGAGGCTGGAAACTACTAATCTCTGTTAATTTGATTAGTTTTTAACGGTCCCATAAAGTTAAATTCTTTCCCGAGAGTCTTAATTATGGATGGCAGCTAGCAACGGCAGAAGGCGTATTATAACTTAGTTGAGAAGATAATGGGTTGAAAAGACTATATAGAAAATGGCTTTAAAGGTGAAAAAGATAAGAAAGAAAATAGTAAAATCTCGATGTCTTATGAATTAGAATTGAATTGTTATTATAAAGCCTTTCTCTGAATGAATAATAATGCAAATTTTGTATCTATGAGAGTGATATATCAAAAAGGCCCGCCCCCCCCCCCCCCCAAAAAAAAAAATGAGAAAAACATATCAAAATATACATTTCCTATTTCAAAGACAGGAAAAGTCATAAATCCTTGTGGTATTTCTTTAAATAAAAGGCACCATTTTAATTATTTGGGTATTATTCTGTGAAGGAAAATTTAAAACTTTTGATAAAAATAGCAGACTTACGGTCTTTAACTGCACACAAGAGAATCAACTTATTTAGAAGATGTTTCAAGATTATTATTATTATTTTTTTTTCTTTTTATTTTCTATGTGGTCGTCAGCAACTGACTTGTTTTTGGTCTGTTGGACACAAAAAGATAATATACAAAATTCTTAACATACGATCTTGATATTGAGCATTCCACTACTGTACCTCCAATTACGTAGTATATATATATATATATATATATATATAAATATATATATATATACACACACATATATATATATATATATATATGTATATATATAGATATATATATATATATATATATATATTTATATATATACATACTGTACATATATATACACACACATTGTATATATATATATATATATATATGTATATATATATAATATATATAATATATATACATATATATATATAATATTCAGTATATATATATATATATATATTTATATATATATATATATATATATATACATAAATAATTTATATATGTGTGTGCAAGTGCTTGCATAATCAACTGATGTAAGACACATGATAGAAAAAAGCTATTTACTTTCCTTTTTAATAAGTTTATGCCATATCTAAAAACTTTATTCCTCTTACTCAAATATATTCTTAACTCATGACAGGTATGTACAAAAAAGCTGTGCATTTGTAAATATGGAAATACCAAGCGACTTTCTTCTATTTAATTTGTCTATGGTTAAGTGATGCATATCTAAAGTATATTCATAGCAAGTAAGGGAAATCATTTTTTCAACAGTGTAATAAACTTGTATTGAAAAATGTTTATTATATGATATTTATCTCTTGAATGATTACTACATTTCTATAAATGTTATGGCCACAAAGTCAATGTTGCTATATATTTTTAAGATTCTGATACGCTTTTTTCCTTGAAATCTTTGTTTTGAAAAGCCTTTATATACTTATGAATAAACAATGATCTTATAACTGGTATCAAACGCTCTCTTTCACATAACCCTTTTCCTCTTTACATGACACGGGTCTATGTTGCTATACATTTCTAATATTCTAATATGCACTTCTCTTTATTTTTAATTCTGAAAATCCTTGATACACTTTTGAATAAGCAAAGATCTTATAACTGGTGTTAAACAATATCCTTCATATATACCTTTTCTTCTTTACGGAAAACGGGGTTTATATTGCTATACATTTCTAATATTCGAATATGCTCTTTTCTTCTTATCTTAATTCTGAAAATCCTTGATACACTTTTGAATAAGCAAAGATCTTATAACTGGTACTAAACAATATCTTTCATATATCCCTTTTCTTCTTTACAGGAAACGGGGTTTATGTTGCTATACATTTCTAATATTCTAATATGCTCATTTCCTCTTATATTAATTCTGAAAATCCTTGATACATTTTTGAATTAACAAGAATCTTATGATCGGTATTAAACAATCTCCTTCATATATCCCTTTTCTTCTTTACAGGACACGGGGTTTATGTTTCTATACACTTCAAATATTCTAATATGCTATTTTCCTTTTACCTTAATTCTGAAAATCCTTGATACACTTTTGAATAAGCAAGGATCTTATGATTGGTATTAAACAATCTCCTTAATGTATACCTTTTCTTCTTTACACGACACGAGGTCTCTGTTTCCAATATGCTATTTTATTTTTATTCTTAATTCCGAAAAACCTTGATACACTTTTGAATAACCAATGATCTTCTGACTGGTATTGAACAATCTCCTTCAAATATCCCTTTTCCTCTTTACAGTGGCTTGTTCTACGGTGACAGTGTCACGATGCCAAGCGGCACTACGTACACTAGTGGTGTTTCCCTGGTTCCAACCGACGTGTCTCTGCAGAGAGCCACGCCTGGATCCACAGTGCAACGCCTTCAGGGATCTCGTCTTCGATCATCCCTGCGTGTTCGTCAACAGAAAAGGTACGATCATTTTCGACAGGAGGTATATTTTATTCTTACCTCCGGTAAGGAGGTTATGTTTTCACTTCTGTCTGTTTGTTTGATTATTTGTTAAAATTTCAGGATATTATTATTATTATTATTATTATTATTATTACTATTATTACTTGCTAAGCTACAACCCTAGTTGGAAAAGCGGGATGCTATAAGCCCGGGGGCTCAAACAGGGAAAATAGCTCAGTGAGGAAAGGAAACATAAAAATATAAAATATTTTAAAAACAGTAACATAGAAATAAATATCTCCTATATAAGCTATAAAAACTTTAACAAAAGGTAGAGGAAGAAAAATAAGATTGAATAGTGAGCCCGAGTGTACCCTCAAGCAAGGGAACTATAACCCAAGACAGTGGAAGACCATGGTAAAGAGGCTATGGCACTACCCAAGACCAGAGAACAATGGTTTGATTTTGGAGTGTCCTCCTAGAAGAGCTCACTTACAGTAGAAGTGATTTGTTTATTTGTTTGTTTGCTACCAGCTTAACTCAAAAAATTACAGATAAACTTTGATGAACATTTCAGGATATGT
This sequence comes from Palaemon carinicauda, assembly GCF_036898095.1. Taxonomy (NCBI): domain Eukaryota; kingdom Metazoa; phylum Arthropoda; class Malacostraca; order Decapoda; family Palaemonidae; genus Palaemon; species Palaemon carinicauda. Next base: position 58,215,738 of record NC_090761.1, on the reverse strand, counting down.
CAGAAATGGGCTTACTTAGAAATCATTAGACTTTGTCCGGACACAGGACTTTTACAGGATTCTACACAAGTGTGAGATTGGACCAATTGGGATATTTTTGCTTATTACTCAAAAGTTTACGGGTGAATTTTGGAGGAAAAAAAGAAGAAAAAAAAAACACGTGAGAAATGGGATAATTTAGATGTGATTATAATTTTACGCTGATCTGGATCACCATCCGGAACTGAGATACCTTGGTGGAGGTATGCGCTCTCTGAGGGCTTTTACCACTTGTTATGAATGAATTTATAATATTTAGACATATGTCGTACATAAATGATACTCTCAATTTTATTCGTAGTTATATGGTTTATCGACTATGACCCTATTTCAAAAAAAAAAAAAAAAAAAAAAAAAAAATCCATATTACATAATGGAACCCAAATCGCACTGAATGTGAGACTAGCAAAGGAATTTTGAGAACATAAATTTTAACTTGATGTTAGTATATGCCCAATTCCCTTCTCTTAAATCATTCTAATACGATAAAATATATACAAAAACTTTCCATATGCTGAGATATATTAAAGTATCACAACCATCTCGTATGTGGCAAGGTGAGCTGTTAGGTACTAACATAGATGAGGTGAATGTAAGTAAGTTTATTAAAAAAAAAGATAACGATCTTATATATAAACAATTGCGGGTAACATTGGCATAAAAATTCCAACAATGTGAAACATGCGATGGCAAGCTTAAAAAGATTTTTCTATTATCAGTACGAGAAAGAGCGAGAGATATAAAACGCAAAAGAATTAGTGTATGAACGTGTAAGAAACACGTTTGATACACGTACATCCACCTGGTTTCTCAAAAAGAGGAATTGCAACCAATGTGAATACTCAGAGAGGACGAAAGTTCAAATTCTTTGTAACTTACGAGACTTTTTGTTCATTTATATATTGCATTTATTCAATAATGTATTAAGGCATTAATATTCATGCGAAGTACAGTAGTTATATAAAAATTCATAGTTGTCTTACATTATGAATGCATTGACTATACACACAAATATCTTTATATTTATAAATGTTGTATTTATATACTTATGTACATGATATATAGGGCCTATATATCGTACTTTTATATACAAATTTACGTATATACACATATGCATATATATATATATATATATATAGATATATGTGTGTGTGTATGTATGTATATAAACACATAAAAAATCATATATATATATATAATATATATATATATAAATATATATATTATATATATATATATATATATATATATATAGTTATATGTATACAGTAGATGCATACACACATACCTATCTATTTATTTATCTATCTATCTATCTATCTATCTATCTATATATATATATAATTATATATATATATATATATATATATGTATATATATACATATAGATAGATACTATTTATAAATACGTATATATATATATTCATAGAAATATAAAGAGAGGTAGATAAACACATGCATTTGATTTTGTCTATGTACGCTTGTTACACTGTATAATATACACTATCATGTAGCTCAGATTACAATATCTTTATGGAAAAATAATAGCCCAACTAAAATCAGGACCATTTGAATGAACAATGAATGAATTGATGATTGAGCTGCGTAGTATATTGCAAACAAATAATGAATAGAAATTCCTTTGCTATTTATTTTCATCGAAAGAACACCGTGAAAAGGAAAACGATTAATAACAAATAATATAAAATGGTGTTCACTTTGATAAATATTTCGTTAATTTCTATCCATTATTATATACCATTATGAGAACTTTTTTATTTTGCTTACTTTTGTGTTCATCATGAATTTAATGGATAGTTAACAATGCATGCGTTAGTAAATGGACAGCTTCGCGGTCATGAATTGTTTCTCTTTTATTTCCAAGTAGGCCAAAGGGATACTAAAAAATCTGTAATCCCTATTGACAACTATTTGCAAGCACTTCATATATATATATATATATATATTTATATATATATATATATATATATATGATTTTATATATATACACACCACACACACACATATATATATATATATATATATGGAAAGTCCACCAAACTAGCAGCAACGCTTGGTATATGAACACATTTAGAATTGGTGAAAACCTTTATACATAAAACACACCTTGAATTTTACCTGAATTGTGTATGGAGCAAAAGTTAGAATAATTTTCGAAACAGTTTCGGAAATACACCAAATTATGAAGAATAAGAGAGCGAGAAAAAAAAGGACAGAGCCAGAGGGTAAGGAGGTAGATCAGGGTTAGCTTCTAGCATGTAACCTGTGGAGATGTGGCATAAGTGGAGTAATCCGTTTAAAACCACGTGCCCATCCCTGTCGGCCTTTTCTCGGTGAATTGGGTATAATAACATGTAATTTCACAGCTACGAATTCATTTTTTTTCTCTCTTAATCTTTATCAATATTTAACATTTGCTTTCTGGAATATATGAAAATAGCACACTATTCAGTTATATGAAAACACCATTTTTTCTTTCCCTAACTTATGAGCATAGTTTTTTTTTCTTTTTATCTTTTACGTTCCAAGAGTTATAAGTATATCCTACAGAAGATAACCTTAACTTTAAGATTTAAAATAGAAGTATTTTAACCCTAACGTATTTTTAATGTATTTCATCATCAGATAAGAAAATTTTCGAATGTCTATACAAAAATACACACTGACTTAGGACTTATGAACTAAGAGAGAGAGAGAGAGAGAGAGAGAGAGAGAGAGACAGAGAGAGAGAGAGAGAGAGAGAGAGAGAGAGAGAGAGTATTATCTGATCTACAGCATCATCACTTCATCATATATATTCATTTTACCTTCGGTATAATTATAAATCTTCGCAACATTAAATCTTTACGCCCACTTCATCATCATCAGAATGCTCTCATGATGATATTCTGTGGCATTTTACACGATCATCAACATTAAGCTAATGAATTATTTAATGCCTTCCTTTATGCTCATAGTAAGCCCTCAGTGGGCGGAATACGAGAAAATAGGAAAATGATCATTTAAAGGTTTATAGGCTGCTTATGAATGGCAGAGGCCAGGGACAGTGACATTGCCCTAGCAAGCAAGACAATGCCATAGAGACAGACCATATATACATATGATCAGCACCCAAGTTCCCTCTCCATCCAAGCTAGGACCAAAGAGGGCCAGGAAATGGCTGCTGATGACTCAGCAGATAGACCTATAGGGTCCCCCCAAACCACCCACATCCTTATCTCACAAGAGAGGTGAGGTTGCAGAGAACAAAAAAAAACTAACGAGTATGAGCGGAACTCGAACCCCAGTCTGGCGTTCACCAGTCAGGGACGTTACACATCGGACACCACAACCCTAACATTATTTGAAACAACGTATTTCTGAGTCATTTATGAAGTCTAGAGATAAGTCAATGAATCACCTTATCTATTAGATAAAGGAAACAGGAATGACTTCAGAGTGAAATAGTAGTTCGTAAGTCTTACAATTAAATTATTCCAAAATCATACCAATAGTTGTGATAAATAAAATTCTAGCATTGATATTCACAAGGTAAGATTGTGAAATTCATACCAGTAGTTGTAATAAATAAAATTCTAGTATTGATATTCACAAGGTAAGATTGTGAAAATCATACCAGTAGTTGTAATAAATAAAATTCTAGCATTGATATTCACAAGGTAAGATTGTGAAATTCATACCAGTAGTTGTAATAAATAAAATTCTAGCATTGATATTCACAGGGTAAGATTGTGAAATTCATACCAGTAGTTGTAATAAATAAAATTCTAGCATTGCTATTCACAGGGTAAGATTGTGAAATTCATACCAGTAGTTGTAATAAATAAAATTCTAGCATTGATATTCACAAAGTAAGATTGTGAAATTCATACCAGTAGTTGTAATAAATAAAATTCTAGCATTGATATTCACAAGGTAAGATTGTGAAATTCATACCAGTAGTTGTATAAAAAAAATTCTAGCATTGATAATCACAAAGTAAGATTGTGAATTCATACCAGTAGTTGTAATAAATAAAATTCTAGCATTGATATTCACAAGGTAAGATTGTGAAATTCATACCAGTAGTTGTAATAAATAAAATTCTAGCATTGATATTCACAAAGTAAGATTGTGAAATTCATACCAGTAGTTGTAATAAATAAAATTCTAGCATTGATATTCACAAAGTAAGATTGTGAAATTCATATCAGTAGTTGTAATAAATAAAATTCTAGCATTGATATTCACAAGGTAAGATTGTGAAATTCATACCAGTAGTTGTAATAAATAAAATTCTAGCATTGATAATCACAAAGTAAGATTGTGAAATTCATACCAGTAGTTGTAATAAATAAAATTCTAGCATTGATATTCACAAGGTAAGATTGTGAAATTCATACCAGTAGTTGTAATAAATAAAATTCTAGCATTGATATTCACAAGGTAAGATTGTGAAATTCATACCAGTAGTTGTAATAAATAAAATTCTAGCATTGATATTCACAAGGTAAGATTGTGAAATTCATACCAGTAGTTGTAATAAATAAAATTCTAGCATTGATAATCACAAAGTAAGATTGTGAAATTCATACCAGTAGTTGTAATAAATAAAATTCTAGCATTGATATTCACAAAGTAAGATTGTGAAATTCATACCAGTAGTTGTAATAAATAAAATTCTGGCATTGATATTCACAAAGTAAGATTGTGAAATTCATATCAGTAGTTGCAACAGAAAAATTTCAAGATGATTGCTCTAGGGAAGAAAATCGTGAGATTATAGGTATTCAAAAGTTTACTGAGGAAAGGATGGTCATATTTTAGCGGTGAATGAACGTTTTTTTTTTTTTCTATTTACTTTTATTTTACTTTTTGCAATAATTAGATATGTAACTTATTTGTACACTAGTTCTTTACATTAAAATTGTAAAGAGAAAGAACTTATATATGAGAAAAAAGTGCATCCATAAATAAAAGAATATTCTATTATAATATATATTATATACAATTTTCGGCAAGCTAAGCTCAGAGCCGTGAAAAAATTAGTAAATGGTGAATTGAACAACATATTGGCTGTAATCCCCGAACCCTTTTCAATGTATGCTTGTAAAAGATATTAATCACAAAAATAAATGAAATGCATTGGCGCACGGAGAAACCAGATTAATATATATATATATATATATATATGGTATATATATATATATATATATGGTATATATATATATATATATATAAACACCATCAGCAGCAACAGTTACTAGTCCACTGCAGAACAAAGGCCTCAGACAGATCCTTCCACTTGTGTCTGTGTAGGTTCTTCCTAAGACATTCCATACCTGCAAAATCAATCGTTTCTCTTTATTCCCATGCTTCTTTCTCATATATATATATATATATATATATATCTCGATATATACATATATATATAGTCATATATATATAATATATATATATATATATATATATAAACATATATAGAATAAAATCAATACAGATTAAACAAACCATCCTCCACACCTCTCTCACCATGCATAACCTCATTTTCACCTAAATGCAAGTAAATGATCCACGTTGTTCAATTATGTAGTTTTGTTCGAACAAGTTCATTAATATCCCGGCTACAGCGAGGAGCCTTGTTTTGTATTTAAGCTGTGGTAGTTAATCCTCTTTCCGTTTTGTTAAGTACTAATACTTGAGGATGGACCCTTTCATTAGGGTACATTTAAGACCCTCGGACGAATCCAGGCCGGTTTAGTTCAAGTTGAAAGGCTTCGTGAGTTATGAAACATTGTACATAATATTGTGATTAAACGCCATCTCTCTCTCTCTCTCTCTCTTCTCTCTCTCTCTCTCTCGTAACTATGATGATTTACTATGAGCAGTTTATGAATTTTAATGTGCATTCGTTCTCTCTCTCTCTCTCTCTCTCTCTCTCTCTCTCTCTCGTAACTATGATGATTTACTATGAGCAGTTTATGAATTTTAATGTGCATTCGTTCTCTCTCTCTCTCTCTCTCTCTCTCTCTCTCTCCTCATCTCTCTCTCTCTCTCTCTCTCTCTCTCTCACACACACACACACATATATATATATATATATATATACAAGCGCACATACACATATTGATATTTAACATAAAATAGTTTACTTCTTAAACAAATCTTTGCACATCGGCAATAAGTAAGATTAATAGGTTTGATACCATGACAAAGGGATTTGTCTGATTTTTCGTATATAAGTGTGTTTAAGTGTGTGTGTGTGTGTGTGTGTGTGTGTACGTGGCCTTTGTTTTATATAACTGGGGTATGAATGTAACCTGCTAATTTGAGTTGAGATACAACTTTTAAGACACACTAAATGTAAGAAATATTTTTAGAGCACTCCATAGTTTACGGTAATCACAAACGAAGAGAAATACAATAGAATATAGATCAAAGTATTTTGCACACACGCAAAAAGCGTAACAAACGTGCTCTGCTGATGCCGTTATCATACTCTCCAATAAACGTTCTCATATTGCCCTTAAGCATAATTAACCTGGAGTGTAATAAACTTCCATCTCCGTGGAAGGAAGGGAAAAACAGAAAAAAAAAGAATGTACAAAAATTAAATTCGTTCATGAGTACAAAGAATGTATGTAATGAAAATATAATTCATTGTTTCACTAGATTAAAAAAGAATAATAAATAATGCATAAACCAAATAAAGAATGCATCCCATACACGCAGTTGATTTAATTGATTAAAGAAAGATAATCACCTTAAAGAACAGCAAAGTAATAATTATGGGGAAATGTGTCATGCGTAACTTCATTCAAAAAATGCAGTCACTAATATGGGGTCTTCATACAATGGGGGGCGGGGGTTAATAAGTACCTTCATTCTCTGTTATTAAACTCAGAGTGAACCTTAACTACTCAGCGAGGGTGCAAAAATTACCCTAATTTCCATAACCGAACAAAAGGGAAACGGCACGTCTGATTTTGTTTTGTTCACTTTGCTTTTTTCTTATGGATTCGAGTGTTGTTGATGGGGCGTGATTTACATTTATTATTTATTAAAAGTATTCTTATATTATTATTTTACAGTTCTGCCTTATTTTTATTTTTATTATTATAACATTAAAAGTTTGGTATTCTAGTTTTAACACCATCTAAAGCTGTCCCCTCTGATTTCATAATAACAATAGAACTAGATATGTTATTAAAAAATTACAGTTCTGCCTTATTTTTAATTTTATTATCATAACATTAAAAGTTTGGCATTCTAGTTTTAACACCATCTAAAGCAGTCCCCTCTGATTTCATAATAACATTGAACTGGATATGTTATTAAAATTTACAGTTCTCCCTTATTTTTAATTTCATTATCATAGGGAAAAAAGTTTGGTAATCACAGTTTTTAACACCATCTATAGCAATCCCCCTCTGATTTCATAAGAGAATTGAACTGGAATTCTATTTAAGATTTATTTCCAATCATATAAAATGTATAATTAAGGTCTTTATAACGCCTGCAGACAAGAAAGTTATATCGCAAAGACTTCGAGGCAGAACTTGTGTGAGTTTAGGATATAGGCTCTGCGATTATTTGAAGCTACTAATGTTACAGAGGGTGTATCGCTAAAGATTGTGAATTTGATTGCTTTGAGGAGTTGTAGCTAAATTACCAAGCAGTAAGGCCTATAGAATGGACATTGATAAGTATAACTGATACTGAATCCAGAAGTTCGATAATGAAGTGGAGAAGAGGAAGTATACGCGTAGGATAAGTAGAGGACTTAAGACTGGAGGCAGCTAGCGTCTCTGAAAAGACCTATGTTAAACACTGAGGTACGCTGCCTAAAACTGGGTACAGTAACTTAAGGATCCTGCAAAGACCTATGTTAATCACTATGGTGCACTGCATAAAAACTAAGTACAGTAACTTAGTGACTCTGAGCAAGTACCCACGTTAATCACTATGGTACACTGCCTACAAACTGAGTACAGTAAGTTACGGACTCTGCAAATACCTAAGCTAAAAACTAAGGTACACTGCCTAAAAACTAAGTACATTAACTTTAGCACTCTGCAATTACCAAAGTTAATTACTAAGGTACACTGCTTTAAAAATGGTACAGTTAAGGGTCTTCCCAACAATAATGGTAATGGTAAACTGCCTAAAACCTGGGTACACTTAAAACCCTGCAAAGACCTATGCCAATCACAATGGTGCACTGCTTAAATTGGGCACAGAAAAGGACTTAGCAAAGATCTTTGGTAATCCCTATAGCACACGGCCTAAAATCTTTGTCTGATTAAGTACGCAGTAAACTGCTATGGTAATCACAATGGTACACTGCCTAAAATTAAATTTACAGTCAAGTACCCTGCAAAGACCAATGTTAATCACTATGGTACTCAGCCTAAAAAAAGAGGGTACAGTTAAGGACCCTACAAAGACCTATGGTAATCAATATGCCCTATGGTACACTGCCTAAAAACTGGACACAGTCAATACCCTGCAAAGACCTAAGGTAATCTACTATGGTTTACTTAAGTCTTTACTATAGTAAGGGTTCCCTCCTCAAAGGGCTGAAATGTGATTAAGCTGGCAAAGGATGAAAATGCACTAATTGGGGATTTTCCTGTATAAAATAAACTCAGCCGAGAGAGAGAGAGAGAGAGAGAGAGAGAGAGAGAGAGAGAGAGACGAATATATGTATAAGAAAAATGGAATAGATGTATCCAAGATTTTAAAGAGAATATATCCATAATGTTCTAATTGTTCTTTATCTATAATGATTAAAGAGATTAAAAGGTTGTTCTATATCTACAATGAAACCCAACTAGAATAAGAGAGAGAGAGAGAGAGAGAGAGAGCGCGAGAGAGAGAGAGAGAGAGAGAGAGAGAGAGAGAAGTATATGTATAAGAAAAATGGAAAAGATGTATCCAAGATTTTAAAGAGAATATATCCATAATGTTCTAATTGTTCTTTATCTATAATGATTAAAGAGATTAAAAGGTTGTTCTATATCTACAATGAAACCCAACTAGAATAAGAGAGAGAGAGAGAGAGAGCGAGAGAGAGAGAGAGAGAGAGAGAGAGAGAGAGAGAGAGAGAGAAGTATATGTATAAGAAAAATGGAAAAGATGTATCCAAGATTTTAAAGAGAATATATCCATAATGTTCTAACTGTTCTTTATCTATAATGATTAAAGAGATTAAAAGGTTGTTCTATATCTACAATGAAACCCAACCAGAATAAGAGAAAGAGAGAGAGAGAGAGAGAGAGAGAGAGAGAGAGAGAGAGAAGTATATGTATAAGAAAAATGGAAAAGATGTATCCAAGATTTTAAAGAGAATATATCCATAATGTTCTAACTGTTCTATATCTATAATGATTAAAGAGATTAAAAAGTTGTTCTATATCTACAATGAAACCCAATCCTAGAATAAAAGAGAGAGAGAGAGAGAGAGAGAGAGAGAGAGAGAGAGAGACGAATATATGTATAAGAAAAATGGAATAGATGTATCCAAGATTTTAAAGAGAATATATCCATAATGTTCTAACTGTTCTATATCTATAATGATTAAAGAGATTAAAAAGTTGTTCTATATCTACAATGAAACCCAATCCTAGAATAAAAGAGAGAGAGAGAGAGAGAGAGAGAGAGAGAGAGAGAGAGAGACAAGTATATATATAAGAAAAATGGAAAAGATGTATCCAAGATTTTAAAGAGAATATATCCATAATGTTCTAATTGTTCTATATCTATAATGATTAAAGAGATTAAAAAGTTGTTCTATATCTACAATGAAATCCAATCCTAGAATAAAAGATGTAATTGATATGATAATCTTAATGGAAAAAGCATTTCCCGGTTAATTGAGTAGAACTTTTGATAATTCTTGAATGTGGAAGATAAATCATAGGCAGAACTGGAGGAAGCATAACAGGAATTATTATAAGTTTAGGAGCTAATTAATTAGATATAAGCATTACTGATTTAATGTTATGTATATATCGAGGCCGCTAAATCCAAAGAAAGTTATATATTGATGTGAATAAGCATTCGTATCTAAAATGAATTAATTATTTTTTAAGGAAACCGTCATAACTGTTTTATTTTATTTTCGGTTTTAAAGTTCGATAATCAATGACAGACAATGGACAGCATAGTATCCTACAGACTGACCATATATATATATATATATATATAGTATATATATACTACATATAAATACACTGTATTTATATAGATATATATAGATATAAATACATATATATATATATATCTATATATATATATATATATATATGTATATTTATGTATATATATAGATATATATTTATATATATATACTATATATATATGTATATATACTAAACATATATATATAATATATATATATATACAAACATACATATATAACGGATTTTGAGCGAAGCGAAAAATCTATTTTTGGGTGAGATAGCCATGTCGTCCTGATGGAAGTTCCTATAGGGTAGCTTCCTAGGGTATATTACAACTACGGCGATATTCCCAGAGAATTTACCTTAAGGTACCAGAATTCTAACTCCTGGAGCGAGTATCCCTCGTGAAAGGGATATCGCGACATATCAGAGGACGTATTCTAGACACGTCACATGGCAATCTACTACCTAAATAGAGATTCGTCTCGTAAGAGGGAGATTGACGAGATACGAATTCGGGAAGAAAAAGGGGGGAGCCGCTCCCAAGGCCTCCCAATCCCCCGATTCGTATGCGTGCCTGGCGCCAATCCTGGCGCCATCTGTATTCCTTGTAGCGTACACGAGGTGCTACAGATACTGTATGTAGGGAGGGGTCCTACAGTCCTTTCTAGAAAGGCAAGGGCGGGTCCATCAGGACGACATGCTATCTCACCCAAAAATAGATTTTTCGCTTCGCTCAAAATCCGTTTTTTGGGCTCAAGCCATGTCGTCCTGATGGAAGTGTACCAGAGCATTACTGTATCTGTGGATTCTCAGAACGTGCCGTACTCCCCCGGAGATATTTATTCCCGGTCGACTAGACCTAGAGACCTAAGATGTTACGTTATACATCTTTTCAACTAACTATAAACTATGTTAGAGCTTCCTGCCCCCTACAGGGAAGAGTCCTACTAGACTCTGGAAAGTCTCGAAGAGTACATATATCTATGTATGAATCTCAGGCAAGCTATTATAGTGGCCTCGCCCTATATTAGGTAAAGCATAGTTTGTATAGAACTACTGCGTCAATATATTGACCAATCATCCGCACAATACTTGTATTGGACAAAGGTTTATATCCGCATAGGAAGAAACTAATAAAACCGCCCTCGTCCCTTTATGGGACGGAGTCCTCCTATTAGGGACTTACATAAACCAATGCAACATAGCTTGCAAAACAGAACAATTCTATCAGAATTATCCCAGATAAGATACATAGAATTTAAATGCTCAATTATACCAATAAATTGACACAGGTGAAAGAGACGCAAGGTTCTCAAGAACAAGTTTATTGACAGATAATAAACAGACAGGTTAACAACAAATATATATATTTATATAAAAGGGGATAACCCAAAACTTTAAGCATAAGTATGATAGTAAACAGAACTTGTTTATCTGAAAGAAAAACCATTAAACACCACTTTAATGAGATACCAAGGTATCAAGTCATAAAAAATCTGTATTACAAATCAATCACATTAGCGTTAGAAACGCTTGGCACACATGTCTGAACTTATGCGAGGTTCACCTTTGAAGGAAGGAACAGTCTGTATGGGCACTTGGTGCCCTCATTTTAGTTTGTAGTACAGTATGTACCTACACACTCACCCTGGACTTAATCGTCCCAATGAAGATCACTGTTCCTCGCAGAGTTAAACAGTAGGGTTAACTACACGACCCACTGCTGACCACAGATCTCTTAAGTTCCTCTACTTGCTTCGCATAGTGGCGAAAGAACACCCTGGAAGATTTCCAGCCCGTGTATGAACGGAGATGTTCAAAATCCATACAATTAAAGAAATTTAGGGATGAGGCAACTTTCCTCGGATCGTGACCTGCGGGTGTACTGTCAGGATCCGCTCTGCGAATAAAATATGTCATTTTCGCTCTGAGTTGATTCAGAGATAAATTTGAGCCTGATGTTTCTCCCCTGAATAGTTGACTACCCTTGAAGTCTGAAGTTCTACGAAGATAGACCTTTAGGCATTCTACTGGACATAGAGATGCATCTTCTTTCAGAGGGCAGATTCTCCAGGGACCCCACCTGTTGGTGGGTAACTCATTCTTGGCGAGAAACGTAGGATCCGGAAACAGGTTCAGCTCCCCCCCATCCAGGAACTGAACACGACCTGCCTCTCTCGAGAGGGCTACGATCTCACTAACCCTGGCCCCGGACGCGAGTGCAAATAGGAAAATAACTTTTTGCGTTAAATCCTTTAACGCACATCTTCATTGCTCAACAGGGAGGCGAAATGAAGAACTTTGTCTAAAGACCATGAAATGGGCTTTGGAGGTGCTGAAGGTCTGAGCCTAGCGCAGGCTTTCGGAACTTTATTAAAGATCTCGTTACCTAGGTCGATCTGGAAGGCAAATAAAATGGGTCTCATCAAAGCCGATTTACATACTGAAATCGTGTTAGCTGCCAATCCTTGGCCATGGAGGTGGATGAAGAAAGATAAGCAGAAGTCTGTTGAGATCTCCTGCGGATTCTTTGCCTTTACAAAGGCCACCCACTTTCTCCAAGATGACTTCATATTGCCTTCTAGTCGATTTGCACTTGTATTCCTCTAGGAAGTCTATGCTAGCTCTCGAAATCCCGAAACGCTTTCTCACCGCTAGGGCGAGAAAAATCATGAGCTGCAGGGTCTGGGTTTTCTGTAATGAAGCGCAGACAGTCGACTTCTGGACTCGCTGGTCAGAACTGGATGTGGTAGCGGCACGAACTTCATCTGTAGTTCCAACGCCAAGGGGAACCACATACTGTTCGCCCACTTGTGGGCCACTATTGCCGCTACCCCCCTTGAAGGATCTCAGTTTGTTGAGGACCCTCAACAGAAGGTTGTGAGGAGGGAACAGATAAATCATGGACCACCTGTTCCAGTCGAGGGACATTGCGTCCACTGCTTCCGCTAAGGGGTCCTCGTACGGGGACACGTACAGGGGCAACTTCTTGTTGTCTTTCGTCGCAAAGAGGTCTATTTGCAGTTCTGGGACTTGATTCAGAATGAAGGAAAATGATCCTGCGTCTAAGGACCATTCCGACTCTATCGGTGTGAACCTGGATAGAGCGTCCGCTGTCACATTGCGGACTCCTTGAAGGTGAACTGCCGACAGGTACCACTTCTTCTTTTCTGCCAATCGGAAAATGGCTAACATCACTTGGTTGAGAGGTGGTGACCTCGACCCTTGTCGATTCAAGAATCTCACAACCACCTCGCTGTCTGTCACCAATCTTATGTGGATCGAGTGACGCGGGGAGACTTTCTTTAAGGTAAGGAGCACTGCATAGCTTCTAGAAAGTTTATATGAAAGGTCCTGAATAGCTTGGACCAAGTCCCCTGGACTTTTTTCCGATGAGAGTGACCTCCCCATCCCTCCTTTGAGGCGTCTGAGTGAATCGTCATCGACGGGGGAGGTGGCTGAAGAAGAACCGACTTCTTTAGATGTCTGGCTTGGGACCAAGGTCTGAGAAGAGTACGTAGCCGAGGCGGCACTGGTCTTCTCAGGTCTCTTCGCGCGTTTGATGCATACCTTCTCCAAACTCCGGTTGCATCCTTTAGCTGTGCTCTTAGCACTGGGTCTGTCACTGAAGCAAACTGGAGAGAGCCTAGTACCCTCTCCTGTTCGCGTCTTGATATCCATTTGGAATCTAGAAGTCTCTGACAGAGCCCGCTATCTCCTT
>NC_090761.1:58189921-58201291 GCF_036898095.1 Palaemon carinicauda | reverse complement strand
CAGAGGACGTATTCTAGACACGTCACATGGCAATCTACTACCTAAATAGAGATTCGTCTCGTAAGAGGGAGATTGACGAGATACGAATTCGGGAAGAAAAAGGGGGGGAGCCGCTCCCAAGGCCTCCCAATCCCCCGATTCGTATGCGTGCCTGGCGCCAATCCTGGCGCCATCTGTATTCCTTGTAGCGTACACGAGGTGCTACAGATACTGTATGTAGGGAGGGGTCCCTACAGTCCTTTCTTAGAAAGGCAAGGGCGGGTCCATCAGGACGACATGGCTATCTCACCCAAAAATAGATTTTTCGCTTCGCTCAAAATCCGTTTTTTGGGCTCAAGCCATGTCGTCCTGATGGAAGTGTACCAGAGCATTACTGTATCTGTGGATTCTCAGAACGTGCCGTACTCCCCGGAGATATTTATTCCCGGTCGACTAGACCTAGAGACCTAAGATGTTACCGTTATACATCTTTTCAACTAACTATAAACTATGTTAGAGCTTCCTGCCCCCTACAGGGAAGAGTCCTACTAGACTCTGGAAAGTCTCGAAGAGTACATATATCTATGTATGAATCTCAGGCAAGCTAATATAGTGGCCTCGCCCTATATTAGGTAAAGCATAGTTTGTATAGAACTACTGCGTCAATATATTGACCAATCATCCGCACAATACTTGTATTGGACAAAGGTTTATATCCGCATAGGAAGAAACTAATAAAACCGCCCTCGTCCCTTTATGGGACGGAGTCCTCCTATTAGGGGACTTACATAAACCAATGCAACATAGCTTGCAAAACAGAACAATTCTATCAGAATTATCCCAGATAAGATACATAGAATTTAAATGCTCAATTATACCAATAAATTGACACAGGTGAAAGAGACGCAAGGTTCTCAAGAACAAGTTTATTGACAGATAATAAACAGACAGGTTAACAACAAATATATATATTTATATAAAAGGGGATAACCCAAAACTTTAAGCATAAGTATGATAGTAAACAGAACTTGTTTATCTGAAAGAAAAACCATTAAACACCACTTTAATGAGATACCAAGGTATCAAGTCATAAAAAATCTGTATTACAAATCAATCACATTAGCGTTAGAAACGCTTGGCACACATGTCTGAACTTATGCGAGGTTCACCTTTGAAGGAAGGAACAGTCTGTATGGGCACTTGGTGCCCTCATTTTAGTTTGTAGTACAGTATGTACCTACACACTCACCCTGGACTTAATCGTCCCAATGAAGATCACTGTTCCTCGCAGAGTTAAACAGTAGGGTTAACTACACGACCCACTGCTACCACAGATCTCTTAAGTTCCTCTACTTGCTTCGCATAGTGGCGAAAGAACACCCTGGAAGATTTCCAGCCCGTGTATGAACGGAGATGTTCAAAATCCATACAATTAAAGAAATTTAGGGATGAGGCAACTTTCCTCGGATCGTGACCTGCGGGTGTACTGTCAGGATCCGCTCTGCGAATAAAATATGTCATTTTCGCTCTGAGTTGATTCAGAGATAAATTTGAGCCTGATGTTTCTCCCCTGAATAGTTGACTACCCTTGAAGTCTGAAGTTCTACGAAGATAGACCTTTAGGCATTCTACTGGACATAGAGATGCATCTTCTTTCAGAGGGCAGATTCTCCAGGGACCCCACCTGTTGGTGGGTAACTCATTCTTGGCGAGAAACGTAGGATCCGGAAACAGGTTCAGCTCCCCCCCATCCAGGAACTGAACACGACCTGCCTCTCTCGAGAGGGCTACGATCTCACTAACCCTGGCCCCGGACGCGAGTGCAAATAGGAAAATAACTTTTTGCGTTAAATCCTTTAACGCACATTCTTCATTGCTCAACAGGGAGGCGAAATGAAGAACTTTGTCTAAAGACCATGAAATGGGCTTTGGAGGTGCTGAAGGTCTGAGCCTAGCGCAGGCTTTCGGAACTTTATTAAAGATCTCGTTACCTAGGTCGATCTGGAAGGCAAATAAAATGGGTCTCATCAAAGCCGATTTACATACTGAAATCGTGTTAGCTGCCAATCCTTGGCCATGGAGGTGGATGAAGAAAGATAAGCAGAAGTCTGTTGAGATCTCCTGCGGATTCTTTGCCTTTACAAAGGCCACCCACTTTCTCCAAGATGACTCATATTGCCTTCTAGTCGATTTGCACTTGTATTCCTCTAGGAAGTCTATGCTAGCTCTCGAAATCCCGAAACGCTTTCTCACCGCTAGGGCGAGAAAATCATGAGCTGCAGGGTCTGGGTTTTCTGTAATGAAGCGCAGACAGTCGACTTCTGGACTCGCTGGGTCAGAACTGGATGTGGTAGCGGCACGAACTTCATCTGTAGTTCCAACGCCAAGGGGAACCACATACTGTTCGCCCACTTGTGGGCCACTATTGCCGCTACCCCCCTTGAAGGATCTCAGTTTGTTGAGGACCCTCAACAGAAGGTTGTGAGGAGGGAACAGATAAATCATGGACCACCTGTTCCAGTCGAGGGACATTGCGTCCACTGCTTCCGCTAAGGGGTCCTCGTACGGGGACACGTACAGGGGCAACTTCTTGTTGTCTTTCGTCGCAAAGAGGTCTATTTGCAGTTCTGGGACTTGATTCAGAATGAAGGAAAATGATCCTGCGTCTAAGGACCATTCCGACTCTATCGGTGTGAACCTGGATAGAGCGTCCGCTGTCACATTGCGGACTCCTTGAAGGTGAACTGCCGACAGGTACCACTTCTTCTTTTCTGCCAATCGGAAAATGGCTAACATCACTTGGTTGAGAGGTGGTGACCTCGACCCTTGTCGATTCAAGAATCTCACAACCACCTCGCTGTCTGTCACCAATCTTATGTGGATCGAGTGACGCGGGGAGACTTTCTTTAAGGTAAGGAGCACTGCCATAGCTTCTAGAAAGTTTATATGAAAGGTCCTGAATAGCTTGGACCAAGTCCCCTGGACTTTTTTCCGATGAGAGTGACCTCCCCATCCCTCCTTTGAGGCGTCTGAGTGAATCGTCATCGACGGGGGAGGTGGCTGAAGAAGAACCGACTTCTTTAGATGTCTGGCTTGGGACCAAGGTCTGAGAAGAGTACGTAGCCGAGGCGGCACTGGTCTTCTCAGGTCTCTTCGCGCGTTTGATGCATACCTTCTCCAAACTCCGGTTGCATCCTTTAGCTGTGCTCTTAGCACTGGGTCTGTCACTGAAGCAAACTGGAGAGAGCCTAGTACCCTCTCCTGTTCGCGTCTTGATATCCATTTGGAATCTAGAAGTCTCTTGACAGAGCCCGCTATCTCCTTCCTTTTCTTCATTGGGATGGAGAAACTGTGTGACAAAAGGTCCCAGTGGATTCCCAGCCACTGGAACTTTTGGGATGGAGAAAGTCGAGACTTTTTCTTGTTGATCTTGAAGCCTAGGTACTCTAGGAACTGGATCACCTGACTGGAAGCTTGTAAGCATTCGGTCTCGGATGCTGCCCACACCAGCCAGTCGTCCAGGTAGGCTACTACCTGAATTCCCTTTAGGCGTAATTGTTTGAGAGCTGCGCTCGCAAGCTTCGTGAAAATCCTTGGGGCTATGTTTAGCCCGAATGGCATGGCTCTGAAGGCGTACAGTTTCCGTTGTAGCCTGAACCCTAGGTAGGGGGAGAGTCGACGGCTGATCGGGATGTGCCAATAGGCGTCTGACAAGTCTATAGAGACTGAGTATGCCCTCTTGGGCAGTAAGGTCCTTATGTGTTGCAGTGTTAGCATCTTGAATTTGCAATTCACTATGAACTTGTTGAGTGGTGACAAGTCCAGAATGACTCTGAGCTTTTCCGAGTCTTTCTTGGGAACACAAAACAGCCTCCCTTGGAATTTGATGGACTTCACCTTTCGGATCACATTTTTCTCCAACAGTTCTTGAACGTACTCCTCCAAAATGGGGGTGGAGTGTTGGAAAAACCGAAGGCATGGGGGTGGAGTGCTGTACCAGCTCCAACCCAGTCCATTCTTGAGTAGGCTTTGGGCCCAGGGATCGAAGGTCCAGCGATCCCAAAATTTCATTAGTCTCCCTCCTACCGGTATCGTTTCACTTGGACTGCCGTCCTGAGGTCTTGCCTCCTTGACCACGACCACCTCTGAATCCCCTTCCCCTTGAGGGGCGCCTAGACGAGCCTCTGGCTGCTCCTCTAGGCTTTGCACGAAAGGAAGAAGACTGTCCTTCGAACGTTGGGGTGAATGTGGTTGACTGACCTGGCACAGCCTGGGGTACCCACTGAAAAGTAGTCGGGGTTTGTGCCACCATCTGGGGCACTGGAGGCAAAGGCAATTGCAGTTGCTGTTGCTGTCTATAAGGCTTGGCTGGCCGAGACGGTAGCCTAGTCCTCATATTCTTCCTCTTAGGTTGAGGACCCTCATCCGGGGAAGATTTTCTTTTGATAGCCAGGCCCCACTTCTGGAGAAGGTTTCTATTCTCCACGGCGGCCTTATCAACAACCTCTTTGACCACATCGGTAGGGAAAAGGTCTTTTCCCCCAAATGTTGGAGGATATTAACTTCCTTGGCTCGTGTCTCACCGAAGCCCCGGTGAACACGAACTCCCTGCAAGCTCTCCTTGCCTTGACGAAGCCATAAAGGTCCTTCGTCACTGTGGCTAGGTGAGACTTAGCCACAACCATGAACATTTCATGGACCTTAGGGTCACTTGCCATCGTCTCAAGAGTAGTCTGATGAGACATTGAGGCAGCCAGTCTTTCTTTTGTCTCGAACTCTCTTCGTAAAAGAAATTCGGACAACTTGGGGAGGTCCTCGCCGAATTGCCGTCCGGCAATATCAGCCTCCAACTTTCCCACTGAGAATGTCAGATGGACATCCTTCCAGTCCTTGTGGTCCATAGGCAGAGCCAGCGACAAGGGTTTACACTCCTCCAGGGAGGGGCAAGGCTTGCCGGCCTCGATTGCCTTTAGGACAGCCGCAAACCCTTTTTGTAAAAAGGGGAAGGCTCTATCAGAAGAGGACACAAAAGAAGGGAGCTTCTTGCTCAATGCTGCTACCTTCGAATTCGAGAAGCCCCTCTCTTTCATCGAGGATGAAAGTAGGGCTTGAGCCTTAGCATGGTCCATAATAATGACCTCTTTCGGCTCTGTCTCCTCCCTTGAAGCTGGTTCTTTTCTCAGCCGGACATAGCAGTCCGGATATGATGCCTTGCTGGGCCAGAATTCTACCTCCTCTAGGAGAACTGAACCCAGCTTATCCGAAATGACGATCTTACCAGTCGTCATTGGCATGTGCTCAGCATACCTCCATGGGTTAGCGTCTGAGCATATGGGAAGGTCTTTCACATTGAGCCTTTTCCGGGGCCCATGTGATTCTGCTAGGGACTGCATACGCAGTTCCATTGCAGCCGCCTTCTCCTGATTCTCCTTCTGCATTTGTTGGATCATTCCAACAATCGAAGAGAGGGCCTGTCCCAGTTCTACTGGGAGACCAGCGGATGTTGAGGGGATGGGCTCCGGCATCTGAACCGGAGTAGCCGACACCTCGTCGACCCCATCCTCTGCGACATCCGGGGTTTGAACTTGATCCTGACCTTCTGCCAGGAGGTCTTCTTCCAAACCTTCGTCCACATCAGACATCCTGTCACACAACTGGATGTCTTGCATCGCATCTGCGACTTCCTCGTCCACCTGGACTAGGTCTTGGGGGATCTCCTCTTGAGGCTGGGGAATCACTGCTTCAGCTGATGCCTGGGGAAAAAGATACGCCCTCATCTTCTCACTAGGAAGATAAGGGCCAGAGGTGTTCTTCTTGAAGCCCCTTACCCAAGTACGGAGCTTTTCCCTAGCTATATCCCTTGATTCCGTCGTTCTAGGGGAATCAAAAGCCTCAGTAATCAGGTTAGTGCATACAGTACATACCTGAGGGTCCCAATACTGGAGATCATCCTTGGAGACAGCGCATGCTGCGTGTCTCCTACAACACTCATGTCCGCAGAGGTTCCTGCTACGGACATTGCAGAAAACATTTCCGCACTTCGGAGGGTCCTCCTGTAAAGAGAAAAAATTTCCATGAGTATCAAGTGAACTATGTATCACTGGATATGCATAGTATAGCATAACAATTCATAAAGGAAAGACACACACTTGTGTTTCCCTCACAACCCATTGTTGCAGCTTTCCAGATAATAAAATCAAAATTGGTTTATCTCTACTAGACTAACCAATGCAAGGTTTCCAGAGGAAACAGGTGGAGCTCACACCTAGGCAATGATTTTAAAATCCTGGATAATAGACGGGGAAGACTCTGCTTCCTGTCTGAGGGCAACAGCAAAGGGCTGTGCAAGAAAACACAATAGTGTTAGAAGATACAGTGCTGTACCTAAACTTTTACTATAGTTTTCTTCTTACTGTAT
The DNA here is from genome assembly GCF_036898095.1 of Palaemon carinicauda. NCBI lineage: Eukaryota > Metazoa > Arthropoda > Malacostraca > Decapoda > Palaemonidae > Palaemon > Palaemon carinicauda. The sequence goes on along the minus strand of NC_090761.1, from coordinate 58,194,894 downwards.
ATGCTATACAGAAGAATACTAGTACAGTATAGGAGGATGTGTGCCGGCCTGCCTTTGCCGGCCGGCACACACCACAATTAGCTTTAAAGTATACTACTTAACAGCTATAGGGCGGCAGCCTTCTGGTTCAAATGCTTGTGCCGTCGGCAGTAACTGCCGGCCAGCAACAGCCAGTGTTGGCCGGCAATGACTGCCGGCCAGTAACTACACAAGGTAGTACCTAGCTGCCGGCCACACTCTTGGTGACCGGCAGACAAGGACTGACATAAGCCAGCCGGCAAAGGTACAAGACCAATGCCAGCCGGCAGCAAAAGAACCAGAAGACTACACCTGCCCGGCTGTCTGCCTCATAGGCCGGCAGCCGGGACAGGTACAGCACTAGAAGAAAATAGAATGGATGCCGGGATAAGAGTGTACACGACCCCCCAAGCCCGGCAACCGAAGGAGTGCATATAAGGAAGGGGAGAAACTTAATTCAGGCTTCCTTGACCAATGCCGTCCGGCTCTGTCGGCAGGCATGGATGAGGGACCAAGAGAGGTCCGGGCAGCACTCGAAAACATAAGGTCCTTGCCGGCCAGCATCTCAGCCGGCCGGCAATGGCCTTAGTCAATTCCACATCCCAACCTATACTAGGTCCAGAAGTAGAATGACGTACAGTACAGTAATACCCCTGCCGGCCAGCTCTGCCGGCCGGCAGGGTACAGTACAGTAATGGCAAGGCCATTACGGAGATAGAGGGGGAAGGGACAAAAGGGTCCTGCCAACCTTGCTTTAGTGACAGATCACCCGCAGCCAAGAACTCTGTCTTAGCCTAAGGGAGATCTAAGGGAAAGGGCCAGCAATACTTGCCAGCTTCCAAAGCACCAAAGCAAGGAAGGCGTTGCTATTCCCAAGGGAAGATTTTATCCTCCCCAAGAACAGCAACAGGACTTTAGTCTGGTCGATCACAAAGGGAGGAATCATACTACAGAAACCTTCGATAGTGACCTAAGGGAGCTAAGCTCCCTTTAAAAGTGTTAGGTCAGCGAGGGGAACTCTGCCCCAAGCCAGACAACACGGACCAGACTAAAAAACTCTGTTGTTCTGTCCCTCTTTGAACCAGACTTTGCTGGAACAGGAAGGTACAGTAACACCCTAGTATAGTTTTATCGAAAATAAATTCGGAAAAAACCACTTAGGGATAAGCCCAAGGCTTAAACAGAGGGAAAGGGATTGCATACCTTCTCCGAAGAAAAGAAAGCAACCGGGGAGAATAATAAAGTATACTAAGGTTCCATAAGCAATTAACCTAGGCACCAAGAGAATCGATTACCTAATTCACCGAAACTCTCACGTATACAATCTTGGAAATATTCCACACAGTCTAAATTGTATAAAATATAGCCTAAAGCTTTAATAAACTTTTAATTACACTCGGAAAAACCAAAATCATGCATTAAGTACTAGGACCAAACGACTAGGCTACATGGCCTAGCGTAGGCCAGAATGGCGAATACTTCGCCAAATAATACTAAGCACGAAAGGAAATCCTATGTAACGCTAAATAGCTAAAATTTATTAAGCAAAACAACCAGGAATGTCACTCTGACTAACTAATTTATACCTAGCGAGTGACAGTGTCCAGGACACCTCTGGTAGGCTACGGCTCTTGTATCAAAGATTAATCCTATTAATCACTCAAAATTTTACCAAGAGCCTACATTTATACATAACAGACACTATACTCAACTTATCCGAGGCCAACGAAGACGGAGAAGCCATGAAAAGCTGAATAAATCCAAGATTTGCGAGAAAAACAGGAAAAAACACCGAGTTGTTAAGCTACGCAAAAAGGAATACAGATGGCGCCAGGATTGGCGCCAGGCACGCATACGAATCGGGGGATTGGGAGGCCTTGGGAGCGGCTCCCCCCTTTTTCTTCCCGAATTCGTATCTCGTCAATCTCCCTCTTACGAGACGAATCTCTATTTAGGTAGTAGATTGCCATGTGACGTGTCTAGAATACGTCCTCTGATATGTCGCGATATCCCTTTCACGAGGGATACTCGCTCCAGGAGTTAGAATTCTGGTACCTTAAGGTAAATTCTCTGGGAATATCGCCGTAGTTGTAATATACCCTAGGAAGCTACCCTATAGGAACTTCCATCAGGACGACATGGCTTGAGCCCAAAAATATATATATATATATATATATATATATATATATATATATATATATATATATATATATATATATATATATATATATGTATATATATATATATATATATACATACAAACATACATGTATATATGATACTTGCATTAAAAGAGAAGAAAAGAAAAAGACGCAAGAATAATAGCATTATTACCACGTCGTATTTTCCAACAGAGACTAACAGGTCTCCAGGGAGTAATTAACCCAACCAAATGAGATTCATGTTTTCGGTCAATGCGATCTTTTCTATTCGGGCTGATATTTTTACGATCTCGAAATTTTCCGGTTAAATTTAGAATCTATTTAAAGTTCTATTTGCAAATCTCTATTGTATTTTGTACAGAAAATGTATGAATTTCAAACAATTTAGTAAACTAAAGTCACTAAACAACCCTTTTTGTATTGCAAATAAGTTATTTGTTGAAAGATATTGTTCATAAATAAGGCTATATATTCTCTTAAAATTTTATCGGGAATATTTGATGTGTTCTGTAACGTAAACTGTTATTAACAGCAAATTTAGATCATATTTTTATGATCTCAATTTTTCCGGTTAAATTTAAAATCTATTCAAGTTCTATTTGCAAATCTTTATTGTATTTGTAGAGAAAATTATTTTTTTTTTTACAATCTAATAAACGAAAGTTACTAAACAACCGATTTCGTATTACAAATGAGATATTTGTTGAAAGATATTTTTCGTCGCAATATTTTTTTTAATTACATTGGAAATATTTGAAGTGTTCTATCACGTAAATTGTTATTGACGACAAATTAACTACTCAATTTTTCTTTGTCTATTTCTAATGGTTAATTGATAAATTCCATGAAAATATTTCTATACTTACAAAATACCTTGGCTCCATGACTACTTATTTAAAGTTATTTTGCCTTTTTAATCATATATATATATATATATATATATATATATATATATATATATATATATATATATATATATATATATATATATATATATATATATATATATATATATATATATACTTACAAAATACCTTGGCTCCATGACTGCTTATTTAAAGTTATTTTACCTTTTTAATCATATATATATATATATATATATATATATATATATATATATATATATATATATATATATACACACACACACACACATATATATATGTATATATACATATATATATATATATATATATATATATATATATATATATATATATATATATATATATATATACACACATATATATATATATATATATATATATATATATATATATACACATATATATAACCTCTTTCTAAATTCCAACAGTATTATACCAAAGAACATAATCCTTAAGGTTAACAATTACTTAAAATTCTTCCATGAAAACTCAAGAATCCGCCTCTAAACCAATACGACCTACACTGCATAATTAACATCTTACGTCAACAGAGTCTCAAACGTGTTTTTCACGAATGTATAAAATGTTATTTTCCACGCGGTCAAGTCAATTTCGGCAACATCAATGTGAGGAGACATTTCTAATGAATGTTCGTACATGAGTAAGATCACCCGAAAGAAGATAATAGGTCACGGTGTTTTCTTCATTATGTGATAATGGATCCATTCTTATCTCCTTCAAGGCAGGCAGCCACTGCCTTTCAAACATTATGTCCTCATTTTGCCTTCAATAGAAAAAAGATTTCGTGGAGGAAATTCCCGTTGTGCAAGAATTTTTCAATATTCTTGAGAAATTTCGGTGATGAGAGAGCCCTATTTTCACCAAGATAATAATAATAATAATAATAATAATAATAATAATAATAATAATAATAATAATAATAATAATAATAATAATAATAATAATAATATTATTATTATTATTATTATCATTATTATTATTATTATGATGATGATGATGATAATGATGATGATTATTATTATTATTATTATTATTATTATTATTATTATTATTATTATTATTGTTATCGTTGTTGTTGTTGTTGTTGATTCATCTCCTAATTGTATACAGTCTTTTATCTTAACAGTAACTTTAAGGAGACAAAGAGATAACATTATCAAGGGACCTAAGTCTATGGAATAACTTTGGTAATTGTTTCAATTTCATTAAAACTTATTGTTTACCCAAGATGAGCAGATCTGTCTGTATCAAGTTTTCCGGGTCCGCCAAAACCATTACGATGCCTTTTAGAGAGAGAGAGAGAGAGAGAGAGAGAGAGAGAGAGAGAGAGAGAGAGAGAGAGAGAGAGAGAGAGAGAGACTACTGTATATATAATACTGTAACATAGGCAGATACGGATGTAAAGTTTAATTGCAGTCCTAAATATACATACACGCTTTAAATAGCTAAAGAAAATATACACAGTGTATTTGTGTACGTAATATAAATGATCTGTTGTATCATCAAACATGAATCAATATGATTGAATAAAATCGTATTTCATTATGTTGAAAGCTATTCATCTCATCCCAAAGTGTAGGAGTTCGAAGTATTTGCAATTTAAAACTAAACGTTTAAGATAAACATTTCAAAAACACGTTTTAGTTCGAAGCATATGTAACATAAAAATAAACCTTTAAAATAAACGTTTCAAAACGACGTTGCAGTTCGAAGTATTTACAGCTCAAAATAAACCTTTAAAATAAACGTTTCAAAACAACGTTGCAGTTCGAAGTATTTACAGCTCAAAATAAACCTTTAAAATAAACGTTTCAAAACAACGTTGCAGTTCGAAGTATTTACAGCTCAAAATAAACCAGTAAAAATAAACGTTTCAAAACAACGT
>NC_090761.1:58174921-58177421 GCF_036898095.1 Palaemon carinicauda | reverse complement strand
TTATTACTATTATTATTACTATTATTATTATCATTATCATTATTATCCTTAATATCATTATCATTATCATTATTATGATGATGATGATGATGATGGTTTTATTGAAACGAAAGAAGAGTTTTTTTTCGCGAGTCCTAAACTGCTTCGGAAGAAAATCTTCACGGATCTCCGAATGGCTTCAGAAGAAATGGGTATAGACTTAGCATAGAGTTCTGAATGACCCTAGAACAGAATCTCGGAACAGCTTGGGAAGAAAACTTTCCCGCATTTCCAAATGCCTTCAGAAGAAACAGCCGTAGACTTGGCATGGAGTTCGGAATGACTCCAGAACAGATTCTTCCTGAAAAAAAATTTTCCGGGATCTTCAAAAGGCTTCAGAAGACATAGCCGTAAACTTAGCATGGAGTTCTGAATGACTCCAGAACAGAATCTTCACGGAGCAGTTCTGAACGGCTCCGCCCCGAGATTCAAATGACTTCTGAAGACCTGATCTTTTTTTTTTTTTCAAACTAAGCATGCAACGCAGTGAACATTGTTAATGGCTATTTTTGGAACAGGAAGCCGACTGTGAGAATTGTGTATTACAACTACAGGATCAACAGGAGGCTCTTCGGAACACTTTCATCTACAGCTGGTTTTGGTGGCTGCTGCAGAAGTAGTCGAGTTTTGAAGAATATAATATACGCGCCTTGAATGATTCTTTGCTTGGGCTTTTGGATACTATTGGAACTAAGGAAATAAGGACGGAGACAGAATGGTTCAACTGAACGATGAGCGACCTGTGGTTCTTCAACAGGATAGTCCCAAAATTCGACATTGAAGATAGGACTTATCCAGATCGTATTGGTAAATATATTGTGTTGCTCATCGTTTGCTTTAGCGTGATGACGTATGCAGAGAAAGTTTATAGCAATCCTGTCTTTACCCATCGCCCTGATGGACAAACACATGGATGCCATCGATTTCTCTGGGGAATCTGACGAAATGAAGACTCACGGCACTGAAATCTCTCTTGAAATCTAGAAGGCAACTGATGAACTAGGAAAGAATACAATGAAATCAGGAAGAAAATTGACGAACTAAGGAAACTGGAAGATGAAATATCAAAGGAAACCAAAAACCAAAAGATGATGAAAAACTAGAACAGACCGAAGAGAACAGCAACGAAGAGCCTTTAAACGGAGACGTAAAATAGCCTTTAATGCTAGAAGTAAGTCACCTTGAAATAAAGGTAAAAAAGACCCTAATACGATAAATAAGGTACCTCAAAATAGAGGTTAAAAAAACCCTTAATGCTAGAAGTAAGGCACCTCAAAATAGAGGTAAAAAACCCCTTAATGCTAGAAATAAGGCACCTCAAAATAGAGGTAAAAAAACCTTAATGCTAGAAATAAGGCACCTAAAAATAGAGGTAAAAGAGCCTCTAATGCTACAAGTAATGCACCTAAAAATCGAGGTCAAAATGCCCTAATGCTAAAGATAAAGCTCCAAAAATAGAGGCCAAAGAGCCTCTAATGCTATAAATAAGGCACCTACAAATAGAGGTCAAAAAGCCTCTAATGCTAGAAGCAATGCACCTCAAAATCGAGGTAAAAAAACCCTAATGCTATAAATAAGGCACCTAAAAAGAGAGGTCAAAGAGCCTCTAATGCTAAAAGTAAGGCACCTCAAAATCGAGGTAAAAAAAAAAACCCTAATGCTATAAAGGCACCTAAAAAGAGAGGTCATAGAGCTTCTAATGCTAGAAGGAATGCACCTCAAAATCGAGGTCAAAAAGCCCCTAATACTATAAATAAGGCACCTAAAGATAGAGGTCAAAGAACCTCTAATGCTACAAGTAATGCACCTCAAAATCGAGGTCAAAAAGCCCCTAATGCTATAAATAAGGCACCTAAAAAGAGAGGTCAAAGAGCCTCTAATACTAGAAGTAATGTACCTTACATCGAGGTCAAAAAGCCCTTAATGCGGTAAATAAGGCACCTAAAAATAGAGGTCAAAGAGCCTCTAATGCTAGAGGTAATACACCTCAAAATCGAGGTCAAAAAGCCCCTAAGGCTATAAATAAGGCACCTAAAAATAGAGGTCAAAGAGCCACTAATGCTACAAGTAATGGACCTAAAAATAGAGATAAAAAAGCCCCTAATGCTAAATATAAGGCTCCTGAAAATAGAGGTAAAAAAGCTCCTAATGCTATAAATAAGGCACCAAAAAAGAGAGGTCAAAGAGCCTCTAATGCTAGAAGTAATGCACCTCAAAATCGAGGTAAAAGAGCCCCTAATGCTATATATCAGGCTCCTACAAATAGAGGTCAAAAACCCCCTGAAGCTAAATATAAGGCTCCTAAAAATAGAGGTCAAAGAGCCTCTAAGGCTTGAAGTAATGCACCTCAAAATCTAGGTCAAAAAGCATCAAATGCTATAAATAAGGCACCTAAATATAGAGGTCAAAGAGCCTCTAAGAGTCTAATGCTAGAGGTAATGCACCTCAAAATAGAGGTAAA
>NC_090761.1:58167421-58169921 GCF_036898095.1 Palaemon carinicauda | reverse complement strand
ATAATAATAATAATAATAATAATAATAATAATAATAAAAACAACAACAACAACAACAACAACAATAATAATAATAATAGTAATAATAATAATAATAATACTTCGTCCTAAACATGATTACTGTTCCATTGCAGATGTGGACATGCACCCAATGTTGCAAATTCCCACTTGTGAGCGCGCTGCCAACATCTGCATGGATAATGCATACTGCAAGCAGAGGATGGACTTCTTTAAAAGCACGTGCCAGTTCCGAGAAGGGCATTGCAAAAATCCAAACAGGTAAGTTGAAAACTAATGGAGTTCCGGATGCAAAAACTATCTCGGTTAAGTTGACTCATATCGAATGTCTAAATCTAAGATACGTGAGCTTCATAGATAGATAGATAGATGTAAAAATTATCACGGTTACTTGACTCATCTTGAATATCTAAATATAAAATACGTGAGCTTTATAGATAGATAGATAGATAGATAGATAGATGCAAAAATTATCTCGGTTATTTGACTCATCTCGAATGTCTAAATATAAAATGCGTGAGCTTTGTGCGCAGATAGATAGATAGATATAGATAGATAGATGCATAAATTATCACGGTTAATTGACTTATGTCGAATGTCTAAATATAAAATATGTGAGCTTCATAGATAGATAGATAAATAGATATATAGATAGATAGGTAGATGCAAAAATTAATTCGTTTAAGTTGACTCATACCGAGTGTTTGAATATAAAATGTGAGCTTCATAGATAGATAGATAGATAGATGCAAAAATGATTTCGGATAATTGATTTATGACCAATTGTCTAAATTTCCGTATTCTGTCACTCTCCGAGTTGATATACTTGAATCTCTAACACCTCTGAATTATGACGCTTCGTTTACAAGGATTTCAGTGATTTCAGCTGTAAGATAAAAAAACTCATATAATTTTGGTCTTGATATATTAGGAATTATTAAGTAAGCAATGTTGAAAATGAACTAAAAGGTTGTAAGACGGTTAATTTGCTTTAATTTAAAAAAATAAAAGAACCACGGTTTCAGTAAAATGAAATATTGGGGGAAAAAACAATGCTACATAACCAATTCAGAAGAACACAGGTCTTTAAATTAAAAGTTGGTCTTTATATAAAATATTGTCGTCCTGGATTATTCCGGGTACTTTATTAGCCAGAGAAAGACTTACGAAATGAGAAAAAAAAATATTAATATTCTTCTAAACAATGTATAATAGAGTGAGATTAACAGCTTATACCATAACTTACATTGAAAAAAGTTTCTTTAAGTAACTGTATAAATGAAGGATTTAATAGGCCTCTAGTGAAATTTCTTTTTAACTCTTATGCAAATCTGAAATCAATTGCTGACATGCGATTCTTATGGTGTACGAAAAGGGCATTGATTTTAAGTGTCCAAAAACATTAAAAAAAAAAAATTAAATGAAATAAAATCAATCTTATCAAATTCACAGAGAAGGATAATCACTTTTACTTGTCATTTTTGGACATTGTTGTAAGACGTGGATCTTTCAAAAGTACATCTAGAATAGAGTGAAACTCAACAAATGATGCATATTACATAAACGTATGGATTCTTTTTAAATTGCTTCAATTGCAAATACAATATAAATGTAGTTTATCATACAATAACTCTAAGGGAATATGAACATGTAAAATATGTCTAAGCGGAATTGAAATACATTTTTAGAAAACATGTATGGACTATGATTCATTGACATTATGGTACAAAAGCAAAGAAATAATTGTAAAAATAATCTAATATTTACGTTTCTAATTACATAAGACTTACAGATTCCAGGAACCATTTAAAAAGGCAATAATACAGCTAACAACTGAAAAATAATTTCAATGAAAAACAAATTCCATTTGCCCTCAATTTCACTCTACAAAGGATGTTCGAAAGAGATATAAAAGAGAACTGAAAGAGCATAAATAATCCTGATAAATGTCCTTGGCCTTTCCTTGGCTAATCCACCACCCAAATTAATCCAGATTAGCTGTACTTTATCTTAGGATCAGCCTCATATTTAATGACATTTGTATGTGATATACTATTTTATGTAAACGTTCTTCTTTATAATGTTTGAATCGGTTGAATATACTGTAGTTTGCTTTATAAGGATTGTTTACTCAGCATATATATATATATATATATATATATATATATATATATATATATATATATATATATATATATATATATATATATATATATATATATATATATATATACAGTATATATATGAACATACATATACATATATAAGTATATATATATATATATATATATATATATATATATATATATATATGTGTGTGTGTGTGTGTGTGTGGGTGTCTGTATATATATAAATATATATATATATATATATATATATATATATATATATATATATATATATATACAGAGAGAGAGAGAGAGAGAGAGAGAGAGAGAGAGAGAGAGAGAGAGAGAGAGAGAGAGAGAGAGAGAGAGAGAGAG
>NC_090761.1:58154921-58159921 GCF_036898095.1 Palaemon carinicauda | reverse complement strand
GCGTAGTACAGAACAGATATAAACTTTACAAAAACCCCATGTAATAAAATATATAAACAAATAACAATACACCACGAAACGAGACTAACATAAATCTGCTCTGCAAAAACACAATATACAAAAATTTCAAGTTTTCTGTTCTTTCTGAATGTCTGATTGTGTGTCAACGCATAGGTCTGTTAGTGTATGTTCCTTCTGGGTGTCTGTTCGCGTATTAACACATAGCTATGTTAATATCTCTATACAGACTAACGTGACAGATAACAAATACAATTTAATTGAAACTTGTGAAAATATTCACTAGGAAAAAAAAATCAAGTACCCACAGTAGTGATTCAGTATCTGTTGAAACCATTTTTTTTAAACAAATTAAAGTATTCTTAGGTCAGTTGTTGAAAATAGATCAACAATTAGGTTTCTCTTGATAAGTAGGATAGAGATAGGATAGGATTATAGAATTTAGACCTCACGCCAAGTATTGAGGCATCAAAGGCCATTCAGCTTTATATAAAACAAATTAATCAAACGTATCTGTACACACCATTAGGTATCATTTCAATCTATAAAACCAAATTCATCACATGCGTAGACATCTAAATTTGAGATAGGAAGGGATTAAAAATTTAAGAGTTATTGATAGAGTAGGTAAATTAATCAGGTGATCAAAAGGATATTGATTCCAGGTTCAATGTCTAAATGAATGTAAAGGTCTTTTCCATAGGGCTGATTTCAAGTACATTTTACTTGAAGGTTATTGGTCAGAACATTTGGCACCTAAAATGCTATCTATCAGGCAAAATATATATATTTTTATAGTGAAAAAGACAAACATCAATTTCATAAAATTTAAGGATAAGGCTAAAGATTTCTGTATAATATATAGACTTCACAAGAAAAAATAATATATTGTGTATAATTTTGTTTGAATTCAAAAATTGTAATACTATTTGTTTACCAGCTATGTAACCAGTTTGGCAATTATAAATTTAATAAGTATGATCTTTTTTTAATATACAAGCTTCATAGCTAGGTGAGCATTTGTGGTATCCTTATTCGTGTTGTTATATTATGAGGGCAAATGCTTAAGAGATAATATTTTTACTTGTGCCCTTTAAAATGTATGGCATTTTTGGCTATCAAATACATGCCTAATTTGTTATATATATATATATATATATATATATATATATATATATATATATATATATATATATATATATATATATATATATATATATATATATATATACACTGTATATATATATATATATATATATATATATATATATATATATATATATATATATATATATATATATATATATATACACACATAATATGTCTTTATCAGAACAATAATTTGTAACGACAGTGCCACAATAATTACTAAATATACCAATAACCAGACGTTTATCATTCTGAAATATACAGAATTTTTACCATTACTATCTTTTTCTCCTCGCAGGGAAAACTTATTCTTTTAACCTCCTCGCAGGGAAGGCTTATTATTTTTCTCTCCTCGCAGGGAGGACTGCCTAAGGGCGTGGCTGCAGCTCAGGAAGACGCCCCTCCTAGGGTGCATCTGTCCAGACGGGAATGATAAAACTTGCTCCTATTTGTACACGCTTGTCAATGAGAATCCATGTGTCGGTAAGAGTCCTCGTTCTTTTTTGCTTTCTTGGTCTTTATAACATTTCTTGAAGCTAAAAATAGCTTAATTGCTTTTTCATTTTTTTTAGATTTACATTCATATGGAAAAGATTAATTTTGCTTTTTTTTCCGCGTATAGATGGCTCCTTTTATTTCTTATTTTATGGGGCTATTTTCATTTTATAATATATTTTATAAGTAGGTTACATATTACCCCACCCTCATTTGACCAATATTTTAGAAGAAAATGGTTTTTAATAAGTGTGTATAAATATGAATAGGAATATATATACATGCATATTTATACATACTGAGGTATATTATTATATCTACTAGGACTCAACAGGAGTATATATGTTTTTTTCTTTTTTAATATACACCGTTCATGTTTTTTATATTTAGGTGTAATAGTGATACCAGCCTCATATAATATTAATTGACAGTTATTATAACAGTGACCTTTACTTGTAATAATCATAATGATGTACGAAAAAGAATACTCTTTCAGATGTATCTCCGATAATATTTTTAATTTAGTGGGATCCCTTCAAAAAAAATGGTTGATAGAAGTAGAAATTTTACAAGTCAGGGAAGCATATGAGTGATCATTTTTAATGATAATTATTATCCATTTAGGTAATGAGATTCCGATTTCAGAAAATTCTACAAAACGTTGGTGTAAGATTCAACAAGTATTCTTTTACCCTTGATATTTCATAATTATAGCCATTTATAAGGTCTAAGAGAGTTAGAATACTGGGTAAAGAATTTCAATTTAGTTGAGAGTTTAGCATCAAACAGATATGTCGGGTTTATTATCCATAAAGATAAAACTACATAGTGTAAGATAAGTTCATCTTAAGTAGTTGCTTTTCAGCTAAACCAATGCCTATAGTTGGTCACGCAGGTTATACATTGCCCAAATCACGAGAAATCTTGCTTGTTTGTTGACCTACTATGAAACACGCCTGGAAACAGGCCAAACCTGTACTGTATACCGTAGTATGATGTGGCTTCATTACCTCACAGGTACATTAATAGCTGATTACCGCTTCATACCAATAAGACTAGATTTAGACCCCCATGTGATCCAGTGTGTTTGTGTCTGTTTAACGCGTGCGTGCAAAATATTTGTCTCAGTATGAACATGTGTACTTGTGACATTCCTCTGTGACGTGACGTCAGAAGTACTGTTAACGTGACGTTGTGGCTGTTATGTATACGTTGCAGAGGGCAATTACCCTTCGCGAGTAGCCGCCATGGCCGCTCTCTCGGAGGAGATGAAGACCACACTGACGAAGAAGCCGCCCGTGCCCACGGCCGCGGCCACCCTCCTCATCGTCTCTTCCTCCCAAACCGAACCCCGTTATCCCCTCTCCACTATCCACCACTACCTGGAGCCCCCACCCACTTCCAGTACGTGTCCTCATCACTCTTTTTTTTTATATATGTAGACGTCTGTTCCATCACACGTACGGCCGTCTATCTATCTCTGTCTCACCAATCGCACCTGTACCTGTCTGTTTTGTAAATACACAATTTGCACCTGTTTGGCAGAATCGGCACAGCAGCTAAACTCTAGGTCGTAGTCCTGCAGAATATTATAAAGGTGTTAACAAGCGCGTGTGTCTTGCTAATATTTTCTCTCTCTCTCTCTCTCTCTCTCTCTCTCTCTCTCTCTCTCTCTCTCCTTGTCCACAGGCACTGCCTACTCGCGTGTATTTGTGCGCGTGTATGTTTGCCAATTCTCTCTCTCTCTCTCTCTCTCTCTCTCTCTCTCTCTCTCTCTCTCTCTCTCTCTCTCTCTCTCTCTCCTACGTGTTCTTGTGTTTGTCTCTGAGCTTAACTTGCACTGGATATTCTTCGTGTGTCTAACTAATGTGTATTTTAAAATGAATTACTGGAGTAACTCATTACTTATTAGTTATTTTAAATCTATAATATACTTCCATATATGAATTTATGTGTTAGTAGTGTTTATACATACAATTTTGTGAAACTAGATATAGTTTTTATAACCAACATATCCATTTACACACATCAGGTACATACTGAAACATATTCACTCAAAACATCGGACATTTCTCTTTCTACAACAATGATATCAATATGCATAATCATTAATAACAAGTTGAGTCCAAAGAAACACATATTCATGCAGAAAAATAAGTCAAAACATGAAATAAACAAATACACACTAAACGAGAAGTTCAAATGTAAACATCACGTTCATGAAGCACCTTGCATGTCAGAGCTAGTAGTTCACCACCTGAGCTGGTAGTTCCACCACCTGAAGTGGTAGTTCCACCAAATGAGCTGGTAGTTCCACCAGGTAGTTCCACCACCTGAGCTGGTATTTCCACCACCTGAGCTGGTAGTTCCACCACCTGAGCTGGTAGTGTCACCACTTGAGCTGGTAGTTCACCATCTGAGTTGGTAGTTCCACCACTTGAGCTGGTAGTTCCACCACCTGAGCTGGTAGTTCACCACCTGAGCTGGTAGTTCCACCACCTGAGTTGGTAGTTCCACCACTTGAGCTGGTAGTTCCACCTAATGAGCTGGTAGTTCCACCACCTGAGCTGGTAGTTCACCACCTGAGTTGGTAGTTCACCACCTGAGCTGGTAGTTCACCACCTGAACTGGTAGTTCCACCACCTAAGCTGGTTGTTCCACCACCTAAGCTGGTAGTTCCACCACCTAAAATGGTAGTTCCACCACCTGAGCTGGTAGTTCCACCACCTGAGCTGGTAGTTCCACCATTTGAGCTGGTAGTTCACCACCTGAGCTGGTAGTTCCACCACCTGAACTGGTTGTTCCACCACCTGAGCGGGTAGTTCCACCACCTGAGCTGGTAGTTCCACCACCTGAGTTGGTAGTATCACAACTTGAGCTGGTAGTTCCACCACCTGAGTTGGTAGTTCCACCACTTGAGCTGGTAGTTCCACCACCTGAGCTGGTAGTTCCACCACCTGAGCTGGTAGTTTCACCACCACCTGAGCTGGTAGTTCCACCTTAACCAGCCAGAAAGTCACGTTCTGCACCTGTCCGCAATAGCACCTGTAACTGAGACACGCAATCACGCCATCACAACAGCACCGCTTTCGAGTCTTATGGCTTTGCTAGTGGCTTTAGTTTGGTAGTTTTAAGAAACATATGATGTAATTGTAAATAGGCGTAGATCATTACGAGTTGTAATTGTATGCAAATTACGGGAATAAAATGCGATATTTGTATGTTGTTTTAGGGGTTCGTGTATCTTTTTTTTCAACTGTTTCAGGCAACAGTAACTTTTCTCAGAGATGATTTAATAGATAATTGTCCTTTAAGTCAGTTTTACAGTTTTTGAAAAA
>NC_090761.1:58153226-58154421 GCF_036898095.1 Palaemon carinicauda | reverse complement strand
CAATAATTTTAATCTTACACTTTTCTTGCATCTTGGTTTGGTTTTTGAAAGGCCGGCGACCATAAAATTTGTTGATTACCGATTCTTTGGACAATTAGTGTGAATATCTAAAACCAGCCAAAGCCACATCTTTAGCCTGGACTATACAGGTATATGTTACCCAAAACCAAATGTTACATGCAAGTTTTTGTAAACCGATGTTTTTATTAGTCATCATGGCTACAAATTAGCAATTGTAATATTTAATTATTCTAGACTGAGAAGACACTATAGGGATACCCCTAATCTAGTATAGGATTTGCATATATGTCCGAACTTAGTTGAGGTTACCAGCAATAGTTTTTTAAACATCGCCATCATTTCAATTGGATGCATTTTATGCCATATTGCATGTAAAAAATAATAATTGAATAACAATTTTATTTATGTTCATGGGGATCATTGATATTAATTGTTATCAATAAGGGTATTACCATCATCATCATCATCATCACATCATCTTCATCACTTCACAAAATGTTGATAAGCAAACCTCGTAAAGCCATACATTAAGGTCACTCAATTACCACCTCTCCACCATTATCTTTAACCCCCACCTGACTATATCCCAACCCCATCCCCACACGTTCGAGGTTTAAAGGTCTCGTAGTTATGATAAGATCCTTCTGATTGAAGTTAAAAAACAAAATACTAAGACGACAATATTTCATACATTTGTTCTCCAGGTGTTTACAATAATTTCATAACTACAAATAACGAAGTAAATATGCTAAAGACTGATTGAACACATAACGAGAGTAATGGATTTCTTGAAGAGCTTACCTGGGGAACACCTATAAGGTGTTGGACATCAGGTCATCAAAAAACCAAATAAAATCATAATAATACGAAGAGTCAATGCTAAGAAAATATTTCCTTTTGCCTTGGGGAGGGTGAAGGCAGCTAGACTCCGACCTATGAGCATTCGTTTGGAAGTGAGCGATTTGCCCAGTTAATTTTGATTGATTGATCGATTGATTAGGAGTTTTCTGGTGTCCTGACCTCTAAGGTTATTGACCCCAAATCAGATAATATGAGTAAACCATGTGTTAATAGTATAATATCTATACCCTACATCCTATATACCATACCATGCACTATAACAATACCCCACTGAACACTTTCATTGCATGCAATTTCATATATTTTATTTTTA
>NC_090761.1:58140726-58143226 GCF_036898095.1 Palaemon carinicauda | reverse complement strand
AATAATATTAGATGACATTTCTTAAAAGAATAAAAACGTTATCTCTCTTCATCGCATTTCTTTGAGTGATATCGGTTATTTCCCTCCTACTAACATACGAAACCATCCTAACGATGTCTTGGTTTGTTTAACGTCGGCCACCTTTCTGAGCAAGAGGGGCATGATCTCTCCAAGTCAGGTCTGGCCAGGCGACACCGGTTTTGTTGCTGGGTGTACACTGGTCAAATATGTAGCCTAGCGTTCAGCTGGACTGGGGTTCGAGATCTCATCAACCTCAATAGCTTCTTGTATTGTCGGCAATATAACCACTTTTGTGACCAAGGGAAGAGGGCCTTGGGGAAGCCAACAGGTGTGCCTGCTGATTCATCAGCAGCCATTGCCTGCTGATTCATCAGCAGCCATTGCCTGGCCTTCCCTGGTCCAAGCTTAGAGTGGATTTGGGCTTGGGCGCTGATCATATGGTCAGTCTCTAGAGCATTGCCACTGCCCTTGCTTCTGCCACTCATGGGCGAACTTTAAAATAAAAACTTTAATGAAAGTAACTGTTAACTATCGTAAGTATTTGAATCTATGTCACGGTCGATGGTACACTCGGGCACACTATCTAATTTCTTTTCATCCTGTTTTGTTAATTTTATCCTAGTTTATTTAGGAAATATCTATTTCAATGTTATTGTCTTTGAAACATTCTATTTTTCCTTGTTTCCTTTCCTCAAAGAGCTATTTCCCCTGTTGGAGCCCCTGGGCTTATAGCATCCTGCTTTTCCAGCTAGGGTTGTAGCTTAGCAAATAATAATAATAATAATAATAATAATAATAAAAACAACAACAACAACAACAACAACAACAATAATAATAATAATAATAATAATAATAATAATAACAATAATAATAATAATAATACTTCGTCTTAAACATGATTCCTGTTCCATTGCAGATGTGGACATGCACCCAATGCTTCAAATTCCCACTTGTGAGCGCGCTGCCAACATCTGCATGGATAATGCATACTGCAAGCAGAGGATGGACTTCTTTAAAAGCACGTGCCAGTTCCGAGAAGGGCATTGCAAAAATCCAAACAGGTAAGATGAAAACTAATGGAGTTCCGGATGCAAAAATCATCTCGGTTAAGTTGACTCATATCGAATGTCTAAATATAAAATACGTGAGCTGCATAGATAGATAGATAGATAGATAGATGCAAAAATGAATACGGTTATTTGACTCATCTTGAATGTCTAAATATAAAATGCGTGAGCTTCATAGATAGATAGATAGATAGATGGATGCAAATATTATCACGGTTATTTGACTCATCTTGAATGTCTAAATATAAAATGCGTGAGCTTTATGCGCAGGCAGATAGATATATAGATAGATAAATAGATATATAGATATAGATAGATAGATGCAAAAATTATCACGGTTAATGGACTTATGCCGAATGTCTAAATATAAAATATGTGAGCTTCATACATAGATAGATAGATAGATAGGTAGATAAAAAAATTAATTCGTTTAAGTTGACTCATACCGAGTGTTTGAATATAAAATATGTGAGCTTCATAGATAGATAGATAGATGAATGCCAAAATTATTTCGGTTAATTAATTCATGTCAAACGTCTAAATTTCCGTATTCTGTCACTTTCTGTGTTGATATACTTGAATCTCTAACATCTCTGAATTATGACGCTTCGTTTACAAGGATTTCAGTGATTTCAGCTGTAAGATAAAAAACTGATATAATTTTGATTTTTAATTGGTCTTGATATATTATGAATTATTAAGTGAGCAAGGTTGAAAATGAACTAAAAGGTTGTAAGACGGTTAATTTGCTTTAATTAAAAAAAAATAAAAGAACCACGGTTTCAGTAAAATGAAATAAAGGGAAAAAAACAATGCTACATAACCAATTCAGAAGGACACAGGTCTTTGGATTAAGAAAAAAAAAATAAATAAATGGTAAAAACAAGGCAACGTAACCATTTCTGTTGGACACAGGTCTTTAAATTAAAAGTTGGTCTTTATATAAAAGATTATCGTCCTGGATTATTCCGGGGACTTTATTATCCAGAGAAAAACTTATGAAATTAAAAAAAATATTTATTAATATTCTTCTAAACAACGTATAATAGAGTGAGATTAACAGCTTATACCATAACTTACATTGCAAATAGTTTCTTTAAGTAACTGTATAAATGAAGGAATTAAAAGGCTTCTAGTGAATTTTATTTTTAACTTTTAGCAAATCTGAAATAAATCGCTGACATGCGATTCTTATGGTATACGAAAAGGGCATTGCTTTTAATTGTCCAAAAACATTGAAAAAAAAAATGAAATAAAATCAATCTTATCAAATTCACAGAGAAGGATAATCACTTTTACTTCCCATTTTTTGGATATTGGTGTAAGACGTGGATCTTTCAAAAGTACATCTAGAATAGAGTGAAACTCAACAAATGATACATATTGCATAAACGTATGGATATTAGTCAATT
>NC_090761.1:58120726-58138226 GCF_036898095.1 Palaemon carinicauda | reverse complement strand
TGGAGCACCCTGGCCACCCCAAAGGATCCTTAGAGAACCCTGGCAAACGCAAAGAATCCTTGGAGAACCCTGGCAACCCCAAAGGATCCTTGGAGAACCTTGGTAACCTCAAAGGATCCTTGGAAAACCTGGCAACCCCAAATGATCCTTGGGGAACCCTGGCAACCTCAAATGATCCATGGAGAACCCTGGCAACCCCAAAGGATCCTTGGAGAAGCCTAGCAACCCCAAAGGATATTTGGAGAACCCTGGCAAACTCAAAGGATCCTTGGAGAACCATGGCAACCTCAAATGATCCTTAGAGAACCCTGGCAACTCAAAGGATCCTTGGAGAACCCTGACAACCCCAAAGGATCTTTTGGAGAACCCTGGCAAACTTAAAGGATCCTTGGAGAATCCTGGCCACCCCAAAGGATCCTTAGAGAACCCTGGCAAAACAAAAGGATCCTTAGAGTATCCTGGCAACCCCAAAGGATCCTTGGAGAACCCTGGCAACGCCAAAGGATCCTTAGAGTAACCTGGCAACCCCAAAGTATCCTTGGAGAACTCTGGCAACCCCAAAGGATCATTGGAGAACCCCGGCAACCACAAAGGATCCTTGGAGAACCTTGGAAACCCTAAAGGATCCTTGGAGAACACTGGCAACCCCAAAGGATCTTTGGGGAACCCTGGCAACCCCAAAGGATCATTGGAGAACCCAAGCAAACCTAAAAGATCCTTGGAGAACCCTGGCAACCCCAAAGGGTCCTTGGAGAACCCTAGCAAACCCAAAGGATCATTGGAGAAGCGTGGCATCAGCAAAGGATGATATACATCCTCGAAGTTCAATCTTTTCGCCGCCGCCCCAGAAAAGAATCTCGACGCAGAATGGCAAGAAGAAGCATTCGAATCCTTTGTGGTTTGCCGGAAGAGAATTTGAATTTATGATCCGTTTCCCTGAACCTACCGGAGCGAAGATTGAATAAAGAGAGATTTTACTTTGCATCTCGTCAGATACAACGCAACGTGTGTGTATCATGTCAGGGGTGCAGGTTACGGCCTTTTTCTAAAACACTCGAAGTGGTTTTTACAAGGACTTCTTTTACTTGATTTTTTAAAGCTCGAGGGTTTTTTCTCTTTGCTATAAGGGAGTTTAGCTTCTTGAAGACACTCGAAACGTTTCTTACAATGTCTGTTTTTATTTTCCCTTTCAAAACTTAAGGTTTTATTCCTTTTTTTTTTTTGCCATAAGGGAGTTTAGCTTCTAGAAGATACTCGAAATGTTTCTAACAAGGTCTGTTTTTATTTTCCCTTTCAAAACTTACAGTTTTATCCCTTTTTTTTGCTATAAGGGAGTTTAGCTTCTAGAAGACACTCGAAATTTTTTTATAGGGACTGATTTTATTTCATTTTTCAAAACTCAAGGGTTTACTCTTTTTTTCTATATGGGAATTTAGCTTCTTGAAAACACTCGAAATGTTTCGTGAAAGGGCTACTTCTATTTTCTTTCTAAACTCAAGGGTTTACTCTCTTTGCTATAAGGGAGTTCAACTTCATAAAGATATTCGAAATTTTTCTTAAAAACACTTTCAATTTCTTTCTAAACCCAAGGGTTTTCTGTTAAGGCAATCAGGGATTTTACTTTATGGTACTCAAACGAGTTCATTTACGGGATTGGAAGCTTCGGTTAGAGTATATAAATACCATCTCTGTTATCAAAGTGGTAGATTTAATTCCATTTTTTCATTTAATGGAATTTTTTTTTCTAACCATTCCTCCTTTGTCCCGAACGTAATTCTTTTAATTTCTAAAATAATTACCTCAATTATCTATCTCCCTTTTCATAATTATTTTTTCCCATTAGGATGAAGCATTTATATATGCATATCTACTTATTGTAATTTGATTCAACCATTTTATATTTCTGAAAATAGCTCGTTATCCATAATTGACATACTTGGATGTGAAACAATGGGAAACAATTTAACTTCATAAAAATAAATTATCATTAACATATCGATATCCCTTATAAATGTTCAAGATCATAAATTGTATAAACTTATTTAACCGATTAAAAAAAAAACTCTTAACTATTACCCCAGAGCGAATAGATTGATCGTTCCGTCAATTATTGACTGAAATGTAATGAAGGCCTATGTTATAAACGGTGTAATTACTGCAGCAATCGAATGTGTGATGAAAAAAAATAGATAAATATACTTTCATATTTTAATCACGATAGTCTACTGGTATATATCATAAAGGTTATACACACACAAACACACACACACACACACATATATATATATATATATATATATATATATATATATATACATACATACATATGTATATGTATATATGCATATATATAAATTATATATATATATTGTAATACAGTATATGTACTGCATATATACATATATATATATATATATATATATATACATATATACATATATATGTATATATAAATATATATAAATGTATATACATACATAATATATATATATATATATATACATATATATATGTGTGTGTGTGTGTGTATGTGCATATATATATATATATATATATATATATATATATATTTATATATATATATATATATATATATATATATATATATATATATATATACCTACATATATAAAATTAAAGAATAAGGAAAACCTACACCGAGTTCTTATTTACCTGCATGCAGAACCAACCACGAAATTATTTCAGACAATGCACTGAACATAAAATTGCGAAAAGGGGCTAAAGGGGATTACGAGAGAACGTCATACACTCGGAAAGAATGGCAAAATAATGGAGCTCGTATATCATTCCTTGCGTGTTTGACACAGGGGATCAAGAGAGTGATATAAACTGTATTAAAGAGTAAAAGGCTCTGGGCAATAAATTGTTGGCGGTGTCAGCGAAATAAAAAAAACTGGTCTAGGTGAGTAACTCGAAATATGCAGTGATTAATCTTCGTCAGTGTTTGTAATAAAAAGACTAGCATATACCAACTCACGCGCACATATATGAAAACTTAAACACACACACACATATATATACATATAAATAAATAAATATATATATATACATATATATATATATATATATATATATATATATATATGTATATATATATATATATATATATATATATATATAAACACACACACACACACATATATATATATATATATATATATATATATATATATATTATATATATATACATACATACATACATATATATATATATATATATATATATATATATATATATATATATATATATATATATATATATATATTATGTATATACATATATATACATATATATATATATATATATATATATATATATATATATACATATCTATACATATATATACACATATATATATATATATATATATATATATATATATATATATATATATATATATATATATATATATATATATATATATATATATGTGTGTGTGTGTATGTGTGTGTGTATATGTGTTTGTGTTTCTGTGCTCTTTTTGTTTACAATCTAACTTACTAAATCTATTGTATTCTTATAAAACCACCAACTCCTAAACCTTTATCTACGGCAATTGTTCATCCACTGTCTTCCTTAAATTGTTTTATAATTTCTTTCATTGAATTTACACACTATTGCATACATTATTAATGCCTTACCATGAATATTTTCTTATGGGTTGTATATTATCATACAATTCAATGCCTTATCCAATTTAGGTGATCTGATCAAACTTATTTAACTAATCTAAATCACATATGATAATTACTTCTAAAAAAAGGAAAATTGTAAGTAAAAGAAACAAGTTTAATTTCTAGCAAAATATAAATGTTTCCTCAATTTTGAGATAGATGTATATTCAATTGGTTCTGAAAGTTCCCTGCCTCAGTATACCTGTATTACCCTTTGGGAGGTTTTTGCATCGTGTATTTTTTTCTGCCTCACTGAAGTCAGCCATTTTATCTTTCTCAAATGGTTTGTATTAGATTCAAGTTCGGATAAACGAACAGATTCAAGCATTATATTCTTATAGCTGTATGAAACTTCCATTTCATCAATACAGGATTATAAAGATCAGAGATTTTTATTAATTTTTTTCGTGATAAGTTTTACTTAATGGAGATTCATTCTTCTATTTAACTTGTTTAGATAAATATGTTTGGCGTAATCACTTTGCATCAATCAGCATAAGGAAAAAAGTTATCATTTTTTTCTGATCAACAGGTTTCTATACAATCAAAATTTTCTCTTATTGTCCTTTACATTCAAATTTTGATAGAATAAGTTTTTTTTCTTCCAGAGGTTAACATTCAATTAATACTAGGTATGCTTTCCAAACAAAAAAGTTGCTAATGGGATAGTACTACGAGCCTTCAATGGCATTATTGTCATTAATAATATTACTAGTATTATTACCTCCGCCTATGTTATGAAACCGAGTCGGTTTATTTACGTATTTGTCAGAGTGTCTGTCTGTGGACAGTATTGTCGGCAAAAATAATCAACGAATTTCGATTAAATTTTCACCCAAGATAGATCTTAGGTCATGGACGACCCCTTCAAATTTTGTATATGATCCGGATTTGCATTTTTCGCCATCTGCGGCCAGCATATGAAATGTGGGACGCGATGTCCGTAGACTTTAGTTAAATGTTCCAATATTTCATTCACGGTCAGGCATAAGAAAAAATAGAAGTATTTCATCCGTAGACTTAAGTAAAAGGTTGGTAATATTCATAGGCGGAGGTCTGAAATCTCTGATTGTTCTTGTTACTGGTGTTATTATTATAGTTATCCTTATTAGTATTAATGTTATTGTTGTTGCGACCCTAGTTGAAAAACCAAATATTACAAACTTAAAGTCACAAATAGGAAAAGCAGCGTAGTACAGAACAGATATAAACTTTACAAAAACCACATGTAATAAAATATATAAACAAATAACAATAAACGACGAAACGAGACTAATATAAATCTGCTCTGCAAAAACACAAAATACAAAAATTTCAAGTTTTCTGTTCCTTCTGGATGTCTGATTGTGGGTCAACGCATAGGTCTGTTAGTGCCTGTTCCTTCTGGGTGTCTGTTCGCGTATTCACACATAGCTATGTTAATATCTCTATGCAGACTAACGTGAGAAATAACAAATACAATTTAATTAAAACTTGTGAAAATATTTGCTTAGAAAAAAATCAAGTACTCACAGTAGTGATTCAGTATCTGTTGAAACTATTTTTTTTAAACAAATTAAATTATTCTTAGGTCAGTGGTTGAAAATAGATCAACAATTAGATTTCTCCCGACAAGTAGGAAAGAGTTTGGATAGGATTATAGAATTTACACCTCACGCCAAGTATTGAAGCATCAAAGGCCATTCAGCTTTATATAAAACAAATTAATCAAACTTGTCTGTACACACCATTTGGTATCATTTCAACCTATAAAACCAAATACATCACATGCGTACAATAACATCTAAATTTGAGATAAGAAGGGATTAAAAATTTTAGAGTTATTTGATCAGGTGATCAAAAGGAGATTGATTCCAGGTTCAATGTGTAAATGAATGTAAAGGTCTTTCCCATAGGGCTGATTTCAAGTACATTTTAATTGAAGGTCATTGTTCAGAACATTTGGCACCTAAGATGCTATTTATCAGGCTATATATATATATATATATATATATATATATATATATATATATATATATATATATATATAGTGAAAAAAACAAACATCAATTTCATAAAATTTAAGGATAAGGCAAAAGATTTCTGTATAATATATAGACTTCACAAGAAAAAATAATGTATTGTATAATTTTGTTTGAATTGAAAAATTCTAATACTATTTGTTTACCAGCTATGTAACCAGTTTGGCAATTATAAATTTAATAAGTATGATCTTTTTTTAATATACAAGCTTCATAGCTAGGTGAGCATTTGTGGTATCCTTATTTGTGTTGTTATATTATGAGGGCAAATGCTTAAGAGATAATATTTTTACTTGTGCCCTTTAAAATGTATGGCATTTTTGGCTATCAAATACATACCTAATTTGTTTTATATATATATATATATATATATATATATATATATATATATATACAGTATATATATATATATATATATATATATATATATACAGTATATATATATATATATATATATGTGTGTGTGTATATACTGTATTTGTATATATATATATATATATATATATATATATATATATATATATATATATATATATATATATATACATAATATGTCTTTATCAGAAAAATAAATTGTAACGACAGTGCCACAATAATGACTAAATATACCAATAACCAGACATTTATCATTCTGAAATATACAGAATTTTTACCATTACTATCTTTTTCTCCTCGCAGGGAAAACTTATTCTTTTAACCTCCTCGCAGGGAAGGCTTATTATTTTTCTCTCCTCGCAGGGAGGACTGCCTAAGGGCGTGGCTGCAGCTCAGGAAGACGCCCCTCCTAGGGTGCATCTGTCCAGACGGGAATGATAAAACTTGCTCCTATTTGTACACGCTTGTCAATGAGAATCCATGTGTTGGTAAGAGTTCTCGTTCTTTTTTGCTTTCTTGGTCTTTATAACATTTCTTGAAGCTAAAAATAGCTTAATTGCTTTTTCATTTTTTTAGATTGACATTCATATGGAAAAGATTAATTTTGCTGTTTTTTTCGCGTATGGATGGCTCCTATTATTTCTTATTTTATGGGGCTATTTTCATTTTATAATATATTTTATAAGTAGGTTACATATTACCTCACCCTCATTTGACCAATATTTTAGAAGAAAATGGTTTTTAATAAGTGTGTATAAATATGAATATGAATATATATACATACATATTTATACATACTGAGGTATATTATTATATCTATTAGGACTCAACAGGAGTATATATGATTTTGTTTTATTTTTAAATATACACCGTTCATGTTTTTCTAATAGTTTGGTGTAATAGTGATACCAGCCTCATATAATATTAATTGACAGTCACTATTATAATAACAGTGACCTTTACTTGTAATAATTGTAAAGATGTACGAAAAAGAATACTCTTTCAGATGTATCTCCGATAATATTTTTAATTTAAAAAAAATGGTTGATAGAAGTAGAAATTTTACAAGTCAGGGAAGCATATGAGTGATCATTTTTTTTATGATAATTATTATCCATTTAGGTAATGAGATTCCGATTTCAGAAAATTCTACAAAACGTTGGTGTAAGATTCAACAAGTATCCTTTGACTCTTGATATTTCATAATTATAGCCATTTATAAGGTTTAAGAGAGTTAGAATATTGGGTAAAGAATTTCAATTTAGTTGAGAGTTTAGCATCAAACAGATATGTCGGGTTTATTATCCATAAAGATAAAATTACATAGTGTAAGATAAGTTCATCTTAAGTAGTTGCTTTTCAGCTAAACCAATGCCTATAGTTGGTCACGCAGGTTATACATTGCCCAAATCACGAGAAATCTTGCTTGTTTGTTGACCTACTATGAAACACGCCTGGAAACAGGCCAAACCTGTACTGTATACCGTAGTATGATGTGGCTTCATTACCTCACAGGTACATTAATAGCTGATTACCGCTTCATACCAATAAGACTAGATTTAGACCCCCATGTGATCCAGTGTGTTTGTATCTGTTTAACGCGTGCGTGCAAAATATTTGTCTCAGTATGAACATGTGTACTTGTGACATTCCTCTGTGACGTGACGTCAGAAGTACTGTTAACGTGACGTTGTGGCTGTTATGTATACGTTGCAGAGGGCAATTACCCTTCGCGAGTAGCCGCCATGGCCGCTCTCTCGGAGGAGATGAAGACCACACTGACGAAGAAGCCGCCCGTGCCCACGGCCGCGGCCACCCTCCTCATCGTCTCTTCCTCCCAAACCGAACCCCGTTATCCCCTCTCCACTATCCACCACTACCTGGAGCCCCCACCCACTTCCAGTACGTGTCCTCATCACTCTTTTTTTTATATATGTAGACGTCTGTTCCATCACACGTACGGCCGTCTATCTATCTCTGTCTCACCAATCGCACCTGTACCTGTCTGTTTTGTAAATACACAATTTGCACCTGTTTGGCAGAATCGGCACAGCAGCTAAACTCTAGGTCGTAGTCCTGCAGAATATTATAAAGGTGTTAACAAGCGCGTGTGTTTTGCTAATACTCTCTCTCTCTCTCTCTCTCTCTCTCTCTCTCTCTCTCTCTCTCTCTCTCTCTCTCTCTCTCTCTCTCTCTCTCTCTCTCTCTCTCCTTGTCCACAAGCACTGCCTCCTCGCGTGTATTTGTGCGCGTGTATGTGTTTGCAAATTCTCTCTCTCTCTCTCTCTCTCTCTCTCTCTCTCTCTCTCTCTCTCTCTCTCTCTCTCTCTCTCTCTCTCTCCTACGCGTTCTTGTGTTTGTCTCTGAGCTTAACTTGCACTGGATATTCTTCGTGTGTCTAACTCATCTGTATTTTAAAATGAATTACTGGAGTAACTCATTACTTAATAGTTACTTTAAATCTATAATATACTTCCATATATGAATCTATGTGTTAGTAGAGTTTATACATACAATTTTGTGAAACTAGATATAGTTTTTATAACCAACATATCCATTTACACACATGAGGTACATATTGAAACATATTTACTCAAAACATTGGACATTTTTCTTTCAACAACAATGACCAATATGCATAATCATTAATAACAAGTTGAGTCCAAAGAAACACATATTCATGCAGAAAAAAAAGTCAAATCATGAAATAAACAAATACACATTAAACGAGAAGTTCAAATGTAAACATCACGTTCATGAAGCACCTTGCATGTCAGAGCTAGTAGTTCACCACCTGAGCTGGTAGTTCCACCACCTGAGCTGGTAGTTCACCACCTGAGTTGGTAGTTCCAACATTTGAGCTGGTAGTTCACCACCTGAGCTGGTAGTTCCACCACTTGAGCTGGAAGTTCACCACCTGAGCTGGTAGTTCCACCACCTAAGTTGGTAGTTCCACCACCTGAGCTGGTAGTTTCACCACCTGAGCTGGTTGTTCCAACACCTGAGCTGGTTTCTCCACCACCTGAGATGGTAGTTCCACCTCCTGAGCTGGTAGTAACACCATTTGAGCTGGTAGTTCACCACCTGAGCTGGTAGTTCCACCACCTAAGTTGGTAGTTCCACCACCTGAGCTGGTAGTTCACCACCTGAGCTGGTAGTTCCACCACCTGAACTGGTTGTTCCACCACCTTAGCTGGTAGTTCCACCACCTGAGCTGGTAGTTCACCACTTGAGTTGGTAGTTCCACCACTTGAGCTGGTAGTTCACCACCTGAGCTGGTAGTTCACCACCTGAGTTGGTAATTCCACCACCTGAGCTGGTAGTTCACCACCTGAGCTGGTAGTTTCACCACCACCTGAACTGGTAGTTCCACCTTAACCAGCCAGAAAGTCACGTTCTGCACCTGTCCGCAATAGCACCTGTACCTGAGACACGCAATCACGCCATCACAACAGCACCGCTTTCGAGTCTTATGGCTTTGCTAGTGGCTTTAGTTTGGTAGTTTTAAGAAACCTATGATGTAATTGTAAATAGGCGTAGATCATTACGAGTTGTAATTGTATGCAAATTACGGGAATAAAATGCAATATTTGTATGTTGTTTTAGGGTTTCGTGTATCTTTTATTTCAACTGTTTCAGGCAACAGTAAATTTTCTCCAGAGATAATTTTAGAGATAATTGTTATTTAAGTCAGTTTTACAGTTTTTGAAAAATGTGAAAAATCATATTTTCTTTTGCTTCAGACAACAGGAATGGAAAATGAGTAAATTTCCTCCAAAAAAGTTTTGGATATTACTATCTTTCAATCCAGTTTTACAGCTTATTAAAAATGTGCAAATTTTTTTTCATATACTGTACACCCATTTTGTTATGATAATAACAAAATTCTGACATTTGGTATGAAGAGATGACAATATATATATATATATATATATATATATATATATATATATATATATATATATATATATATATATATATTTATATTTATATATATATATACATATATACATATATACATATATACATATATATACATATATATATATATATATATATACATATATATACATATATAGTGTATATATATATATATATATATATATATATATATATATATAGAAAAACTTGAAAGTAATATCTCTAAGTATCGAGTATAGATGCAATATACCGGTCAGATGAAGAAAAAAAAATTGTAAATCTAATTTCTTAAGATATCTATGCCAGTAAGTAAATGAACAAATTGCAATCTTGTATTCTATATCTCAAAAACTCTCATGCCATTACAAAGTCAAGTCTACCAACATCTAATTCATCTACCGCAACATTGAAGACAAATTACTCATTATAATAGATTACATCAACTGAGTAGTATGATCAGCTGATTACATCAACTGAGTAGTATGATCAACTGATTACATTAACTGAGTAGTATGATTAACTGTCATGACAACATTGGTGGTCACGTTTTCAAAATGATAACCTTTTAACTGTAATTTATTTCTTACTAATAAACTGAATCTTGTTGTATTTGTAAGCTTACAAGTCTAAAGCAAGAACTCGAGATATTTTTTTAACGAAGTTATATTGAAATATGAAAAACAAGTAAAATGCTTCTATATATAACTTCTGAGCCTCGCGTTCGAAGATGGATTAAATACGACAAAGTCTGATAAATTCTGATAAAACTGAAATATCCTCTTCTATACAGCGACATTTCACTGTAGCTATCATTTTAGATCGCTCTTTCCCATCGCCCTGCTATGTTGTTATCGTTATCATTATTGCTTGATTCATTTTCTATTTAACCATTCCCTCGTATGGCAATGCTATTGTTGTTGTTTTTCATTCTCATTCCATAGAATGGCAAAGAATCTGGATCTCAGAAAGACCATCGAAAGTAAAGAAGCAGTAATGGGCCAACATTCAATTATCCTCCCTTTCTTTGTCAGCCGAATCACTCTGCAGATTGGCCTCCGTCGGAAGATTAGCATAGAAATGAGTCATTATTTCAACCAGCAAATCGGTCCTAATTTCGGGATGAAAAGATATTTAGGCAATTCCGGGCTACGCCCAGACCTGGTTAAATTTTGAAGCGTTTCCGAAGTCCCTGTTCAGTTTCTATCAACTGCGATGGATTTTTACTGCAAGTTTTGGCATGAAGGTTTCGAGAAAGTGGAACATCTCTGCAATACGATTTCCTTTATTCCCAATCCATCAGAATACAATGGCAAACGCAAATGTGCCAATGAAATAAGGAAAAAAAGTTGAAAACAAGATAAAATGTTTATGTTTCCGGAAGACTTATGCAAATTGTAGGATTTATTCATGTATTACGTTTTAAATCTTATATAAATTGGATCTATATATGAAAGTAATGTCTCGAATAAATTCAAACTAGATTCTTTTGTTAAGAGAAACCCTGAGAATTTTTTTTATACTCTTAAAAAATCCCGTAATTTTAATAGGAAATTCTCCGTAAAAATATACTGTTCTTTGCCGTATTTCAGTATAATATGGGCGACCGCAATCTTACCTTACTTTGCTATTATCTTTTACAGTTTGGTGACCGTAATATCACTCCTTAACGTCAATATATCCGTTTTTAAAACTGTAAATGTCTGGCAACATTTAATTTAAGATTTTTACCGTTTTCACGGCAAAATTTTTAACAGTGTAGTGTTATTGATGTGTAAAAATTATTTCTATCCATTTGTAAGGTCTATATGTAG
Source organism: Palaemon carinicauda (assembly GCF_036898095.1). Classification (NCBI taxonomy): domain Eukaryota; kingdom Metazoa; phylum Arthropoda; class Malacostraca; order Decapoda; family Palaemonidae; genus Palaemon; species Palaemon carinicauda. The sequence goes on along the minus strand of NC_090761.1, from coordinate 58,126,402 downwards.
TTTCTTTATGCACACAAGCACAGTAAGTATGTAAATAAACATAAATACTTAAAAAGTTATAGATGAATAAATCGATACTTGTAGGTGTTGCATGATTAATAAATACAGTTGCATATTACAAGTAAACAATATATAAAATCTAAAATATCGTATAGCAACGATATTTCTATGTCAAATATTCTTATTCAGATATGCAAACTAGTGAAATTATTATATTACGGATGTAAAATAACACCGGGTTTACTTTATTTACAGTTTTGTAAAAAATGAAATTTATAACAAATCTGTAGTATTCATATCACTGATTAGTTTTGCATTATTGTCCGTCCGGCTCTAAATTAAATTGCATAATAATAAAATTATATATTTTACTCTTGGTCAATATAATGAGAACAAGTATAGAAAAACAGAATCATTTGAAATATATGATCGAAATACGAACTATTTCCCTTAATATTTTATAATCATTACAAATATTAGATGATTTGTTCCTTAAAATTTTGTAATCAGGCTAAATATTAGATGATTTTTTCCCATTATTTTTATTTTTACTTTTTGGGACTATCACAACTCGCAGAAGCAGATCACAAAGCGTCGTTGGAACAGCTGAAGCACGTTGCTGGGACCTGCCAGTCTGCGTTGGCAGACTGTGTTGCAAATCCTGAATGTAAAAGGTAAGCAAACTAACCTTCATTATTGATTGCAATATTTCTGGGTTTTCTAGTTACTTAGCCTTTGTGTTCTTTTAGTGTATATGGATTACGTGATGTCTTTATCCTACTGTATTAAGTAGACTACATGTAATTCGTGTACTTTCCCTTTCAGTATAAAAAATGAAATTTGCTGAAAACTTTAATCAATTACTATAGCAAAAAAAGAAGAAAAAAAAATGGGAATACAACTTACTTGTAAAAGAAAGTCCCTAAAATGTTACATAAAAATATCCAAGTAAAATATTAAAATATCCTATCCTATTGAGTCACGTTACGGCTGAGACTTCACATTCGGTAAACACCAATACATAACGAAATCTATGCACTAAATATTTCGAATCATACTAATACGAATAATAATGGTTGACAAAGTGGCCACAGAAAAAGACACACTAAACCTTTTTCTTATTAATTTAGTTAGCTTGACATCAAATCCTTCTGTGATCCACTGCATGTGAAATGGAATTCACATGTACTAAATTCTCATTGGTTTCTAAAGAACCTTACGAAATATTGTTTATCTGAGATACTAATACCGAGGCAACCACAAACAGATTATTTATCCTTTTTTACAATCAATTAATTCTAATAGGATGAATTTCTACAATAGCCGTTATAATGTCCAATTGGAAGTCAGAACTTGAATCAATGACATTTTTCATGTTCTGCAAGGAGTCAAGTGTTAGAAAAGCTTAGAACAAGAAATCTAAACTAAACTAAACAATGCAATAACCGAAATATTAATAGGTGTCTGCTAAGGAATTTAGGGAGGACATAATATTCCAAGTGTTGTCCCTGCTAGGATATAATTGAGGTGCTCTGATCTGGGAAAATAGATGATCCTCTCTCTCTCTCTCTCTCTCTCTCTCTCTCTCTCTCTCTCTCTCTCTCTCTCTCTCTCTCTCTCTCTCTCTCTCTCTTTCAAAAAAAAAAGAAAAAAAAGTGAAAGAATTATCCTTTTTTTATAAAAGAAAAAATAATCTTAGAGGGTAAATACAAACTTGAGGAAAGATATCACCGAGAAGGTACAGAGATCTGACTTGCTTGAGTATGAGAAATAACTTATTATAATTTCAAATGTTCAGTTTTTCTTTTTACTGTAATGTAACTTTGGACTGATTTATGTAATGGGGCAAATCAGTGGTCAACCTCCAAAATCATGACTACTGTATAATTACCGCCTCTTTATAGATTACAAGATAAATAACCATTGGTAAAAAATATTACAAGTATGACAGCTATTATAATCTCAAATGTTCAGTTTTTCCTTATACTGTAATGTAACTTTGGACTGATTTATGTAATGAGGCAAATCAGTGGTCAGCCTCCAAAATCATGCCTACTATATAATTACCGCCTCTATATAGATTACAAGATAAATAACCATTGGCAAAAAAAGATGACAAGTATGGCAACACTTGTGCGGATCATTTTTAATATCTTTACCTTTCGTTACAACGTAGTAGTTTCTTTTTTTTTTTTCAACATAACTTCTGATTACTATTTCGTAAAGCTAGAGTTTCATAAATTCCTAGAACCTAAAGATTAACGTTAATATTTATCACCCGAAACTACAAAATGTTAACAAATGTGAAGTTCTTTCAATGTAAATATCACCTCAATACTTGATTGTATAACTACTGTAATGCTTCAAAGCAGATTTTAAAGCTGAATGATATGATATGTCTTCGAGGAAAACATGAAAAAAAGGATTAAAAGTGAAAATAAAATTCCAAAAGACCTGAAAATGCTTGTTAAAACAAGAGGCGCAATACACGTGTAACCTCACCAGTCACTAACGAAGAGATCGACTTGGTCCTTGTGGCAATAAATAATTGTTTATTCTTTCCTCGTATAGCCTTTTAAAAGTTGCTGTCATCAACAGTATATAACCCTTTTTACTGCAGGTTTAGAAAATCGATATTTAATTAGTTAAAGGATGAAAAAAAATAACTTTTTTTTCAAAAAATGCTTTGATTCGAAGAGGAAAACAAGTGTTTGACAGCATTCTTTTAAATAGAATTTATTCCTTTCATGTTTTTATTATGTGATTAACCAAACTTCATTAAGAAAGTTTAAAAGAGGCATCTCATCCTCTCATTAATAGTTAATAAATTTAATCAAATCGTTCTTTACTATACAAAATTATCTAGTTTTTTTTCCAAAGAGAGTTAAATTAAATCATGCACACGTATATGTTATAAAGACATTATAGGTTGGCCTCCAAAATATATAAAACGTATTTCCTTCGAAAAAAATAGTCTCTTTATGAAAATGATTTACTTTCCGTAACTTTTTAGCCTACATGGCTATGAGGCATGGAGCAGGAGATGATAAATGGAGAAGTATTAATTTGAAAGCGCAAGATAGAGACAACTGGCGAAATTAAACCGAGGCCCTTTGCGTCAATAGGCGTGGGAGGGGATGACGATGATGATGAACTTTTGGATTTACGATAACTTTAATACGTGAACGTCTCATAGTTTTTTATATATTTTTTCATTATTCTGGCTATAATAATAATAATAATAATAATAATAATAATAATAATAATAATAATAATAATGTTGATAACAATAATAATAATAAAGAAAATAATAATAATAATAATAATAATAATAATAATAATAATAATAATAATAATAATAATAATAATAATAATAATAATAATAATAATATCTAGCCAGTGGATAGGGAATTCAATAATTCTATCTCTCAAAATTGATCCATAACAATGTAAACCAAAGGACATGAAGGCAGGTTTTAGAAGTGGGTACTCAACAACATACCATATCCATGTAATTACCCCGGGAAAAATGAACATAGCATGACAAACCAATAAGTATGGCATTTATAGACTATGAGAAAGCTTTTGATTTTGTCAGAGCCACTTCAACAGCATTTGTCATAACATCTTTATTGTTAAAAAGTTTGCCAGAAAAAAACTTTGTTGGGAAAAAAATTTTTTATTGTTTGTTTTCCTATAACTGATCATCATAAAAAAAAATTAAAAGTATTCTTTGCAAATGTATTCAATGTAATTTCTAATAACTATTCTTAGAATAAGAATACTTAAAAATCGTAGTAGTTTTTAGTACATACGTATACACTTATTCAATAAATGCATTTATCAAAATGTTCGTTTCTAAGATTGCCCTTACATAATTCAAGACCAATAAGATGTATGAGTTATAAAGTCTCTACAACTGAAGATAATTTAATTCAGTGCTTTAATGTTTTTGTTTTTTAATCATCAAATCTCTAAAAGCATATATAACTTAGACATCAAAACAATATATATCCAAAGACATATAAAAAAATCTAATTCAGTGCTGTAAAGTTAAACAAAATATCTCTAAAAAGATATTTATAACATAGACTTCAAAACAATAAATTTCTAAAGCTATATAAAAAAAAACTTCCAAAATAATATATTGCACATATTAACATATTAAAAAAAAAAACTCCTGAAAATCATCCTTTGCAAATGGCAAGAAAATCTATAAGGCAATGAGGTGCTGTAAAGTTAAATAAACAGAAAAATAAATCTCTAAAAAAAGTATTTATAACATAGACTTCAAAACAATAAATTTCTAAAGCTATATAAAAAAAATACTTTAAAATAAGATATTGCATATATTAACATATTTTTTTTTTCAAATTCTCAATACCTCCTGAAGATCATCCTTTGCAAATAGCAAGGAAATCCACAAGGCAATAAGGTACTATAAAGTTGAATAAAAAAAATCTATATGAAAAGTATTTATATCAGACTTCAAAACAATATATAAAAAAATAAAATATAAAAAATATAAAAAGTATTTATATTATAGACTTCAAAACAATATATAAAAAATAAAATATTGAATATATGACCATACCAAAAAAAAAAAAAAATTTCAATACCTCCTGAAAATCATCCTTCGCAAACGGCGAGAAAATCCACAAGGCAATGAGGTGTGAGGACGAGAGACGAGAGAAGGCTAATTAACGGGTGGTAATTAGGGAGGTGATGATTAGCTCATCTGAATAATGTTCTTCGGTCTCACTGCGTCGGAAAAGGACTTATTGACACGCCAAGGAGAAGAAGAAGGAGGAAGAAGTTCGTCTATTCGATAACGAATCCCTAAAGAGTGAGGAGGTGCAGAGAATTATAGTTATTCACCCGGTGGTGAAAAAATCTTTCGATTCACGAGAGGGCTATTCATGATTATTTTGCGGAATAGAAATATTGCAGGATATTTTGACTGATGATTTTGGGCGGTATCATCATCCAGATAATTTTATATAGATTTTTTTACGGTTTATATATATATATATATTTATATATGTGTATATGTGTATATATATACACACACATATATATATATTTATTTATATATACACAGTCAATTTCAACTTTGCGCAATTGGCACCAAGAAGTTATGGCTTCAAGATATCTCAGTAATTATTCAGAATGAAATTGGTGATTAAAACACAATTTTTGTTGACTGTAGGGTTAGAAGCTTTGCCAAAAGCACAAGACCAAGGAACGCGGAACGAGAGTGACTACATGATGAAGGTTATGATGGTAAATGAAAACTAGAAACAATAAAAAATAGATTATTATTTACAAAATGGTAAAAAACTCCATTATTAAAGACAGCAGAGATTAGGAGGGGAATTCGAGGGACTTCGAAAATTAGTGTTCAAAACTTTCAAGGAAATATTAAACAAATTCTGATATGGAATTGGAGAGGATTTCTTCATACGAGAAACAAATCGAAAAGCCGGCATGAAATGTTTGCGAAGATTAAAGATTTAGAACATCATGTATAACCATCGGTTATTCAAGTAATTCATAAGTTTTTTTAGATTTTACATTGTCAGCGGAGTAAGAAGGATGAAATGATCTGTATTTTAAGAGAAACTAAATAGACCATATAATTCCTATCGCAGACAAAAAAAAATTAAATATTTTTTC
>NC_090761.1:58109487-58111987 GCF_036898095.1 Palaemon carinicauda | reverse complement strand
TTTGTGTTCAATAAGTTTTTCTCTGTTATTTTTCTCCTGCACGGTGCTGTTTTTATTCTGGTATTTTTTTTTTCTTTTTTATTTATTTATTTTTTTATTTTTTTTTTGGGGGGGGAGGGATTTTCCGTGTGGGGGTAAATTTGATGTAAATATATCATGGTAAGCAAATTTAAAAAAAAAATAGAAAATGTTAAGAATTATCAGTATGTGAATGATTGTAATGACTAAAACGTTAGGAATAGGAAAGGCAATGGTAATGATAATGATAATAGAAATGATTATCTTTATCGTTATTATCATCATAATACTACTAATACTACTATTAATGTTCTTTATATTAATAATAATAATAATAAATATTAACAAAAATAATAAAAATAACAACAACAACAACAACACCAACAACAACAACATTAATAATATTAATAATAATAATAATAATAATAATAATAATAATAATAATAATAATAATAATAATAATAATACCGAATTACTTTAAATGCATTATGACACTCTGAATAATGAAAATATCTGGTAATGCCTGTGCAACAACAAACCCAAGGTAATACAATGTCATTAATTGAGGCAGGAAATTAACAGCACGGTTTCACTGAAACAGTTAAGGAATTATAATAATTAACATAGAATTTGTTTATAAAATTTCGATATTAATATGTAGCAAAATCCATGGAATTCTTGTGAGAAATTTATAGAAAAAAAAAATGCCTATCACTTGATGTTGAAGTAATACTTTGATATTCTTTTTAGCTCAAGTGAAAAATAGATTTACTTGGTTTTACTCAAAAATTGATGAAATAATTCTAAGCTTTATATATATATATATATATATATATATATATATATATATATATATATATATATATATATATATATATATATATATATATATATATATATAAGTATATATATGCACACACATATATATAATATATATGTATATATATATATAAAACATATATATATATATATATATATATATATATATTATATATATATATATAATATATATATATATACAGTATATATATGTATATATATATACTTATATATCAAATGCATATATACATATGTGTGTATGTCTGTATGGATATGTATGTGCATGTGCATGTCTGTCTTTCTGCAGTAATCTTCATATATTCCAGCATCAGAAGCATTCAGTTATTACAAATTTAAATCATATAGTAAGTTCGATATAAAATAACTGAGGGTAAACTTTATGGAACAAGACAATATTCAATAGTATGAAAGCTAAATTGAGAGCAAACAAAATAAAGAAACAAACAAATAGTTCCAAAAGATAAAACACTAAGGCAAAAAAACAATCAGCATTTCATAATAAATTCTTAGAGTGTGCTCTGTATATATGTGTGTACCTCAGTGTGTACGTGTATATATGTGTATGCGAATGTGTTTTCTTTCGAAATGAATGAGCTGCACGTATTTCTTTTACAGCCAGAGACCTTCCTCCTGTTCGGCTATTGCGTTGGAAATATATTCCGTTTGCATTTTCTCTTATTCGCATACTTAACCATTACAAACGTCCTGTTTCCCCCTCAACTGCTTGTTCGAACGTTGGGCTCAAATATTGTTTGGATATTTACTTTCTACATTGTTCCTTCGTGCTTTTGTTTACTTCCATGTTGCGTTTACACAAAACTAGTGACTGTAACCCTACTTTTGTCCTACCCTGTATATAATAGTAATAATAATAATAATAATAATAATAATAGTAGTAGTAGTAGTAGTAGTAGTAGTAGTAGTAGTAGTAGTTATAATAATAATAATAATAATAATAATAATAATAATAATAATAATAATAATAAAAATAATAGTAGTAGTAGTAATAATAATAATAATAATAATAATAATAATAATAATAATAATAAACGTTTACCTTTTCATATCACATGGGTGGTTTCTTTACACATTAGTCTTGGTAATTCATGTCAATTGATATGACGGCAATAAGTTCAGCTGAATGTTAATTTTCTTACTAATTTACTTCTGCTCTTAATAACAATCCTCAGTAGATGAATTCCGTTAGATCACTGTTTAAAGGTTTAAAGGCTGCTCATGAATAGCAGAGCAAAGGACAGTGACATTGCCCTATTAAGTTGGACAATGCCCTAGAGCAGTGGTTCCCAACCTGGGGGAAATTTCCCCCTGGGGGAAATTTTAAGCTTCCAGGGGGGAAAAAATTACACTACCTACTAACTAAATAAGCGGAAAATGTCCACATAGTACGTGCGGCAATTTTTTGTTAGCCATTCAATTGTGATATGATCATATCATTTCTCACTGACATGATATTCAAGGGGAGAATTGGAATAGCATACCCATTTCTGAGGCAGGTGAGTGGGCATGAGGGCTGGGCGGGGCATGAAGGGGGAAATCTGGATGGTTGAACTGGGTGCAGGGGGGAAATGACAGAAAAAAAGTTGGGAACCACTGCCCTAGAGACTGACCATATATACATATG
>NC_090761.1:58101987-58104487 GCF_036898095.1 Palaemon carinicauda | reverse complement strand
CCATGATATTCTTTAGAAGCTAAAGAGAAAAAAAAAATTGAGCTTCACAGTTTGAAATAACCGTAGTTTAGATCGGAAATTCTCCGTAAAAAATATAGTTCTAATCCGCATTTCAGTAAAATACAGGCGACTGTAATTTTTACCCTACTTTATTAAATTTTACGGGTTGCTGACCGTAGTATTACTCCTCAACGTCAATACATCCTCTTTTAAGATGGTAAATGCCTGGCAAGATTTATTCCAGGATTTTTGTCGTGTTTTTTTTTTTTTTTTTTTTTTTTTTTTTTTTTTTTTTTTTTTTTTACGGCAGATTTAAAACAGTGTTTTTTACAGTAAACTGCTCAATACTTAGTTTATCTCGAAGCTGAATGAAGGTGAGAGTATTCTATGTGCTACTAGATGCAACAAAGGTCATTAGGTCTTTGTGAATATGAAGAATTAAATGTAATCATGAGCACTTTTTTAAAATTTCTATTCCCGCTCCCCATTACAACATATACAAATACGAGATACATAAATATATGGATAAAAACAGTTTTACAAATCGATAACATTTAATGACTTGTTAAGCTGTTGTTTTAATAACCAAAAAAAAAAAATCATGTTTACTTAATCCCAAATATTTTTTTTTAAAGGGCAGGGTATTAAAGAAACAAATAAAACCTAAAAATTGTAGCAGATACATAAATATATGGATAAAATATTTTGCAAATCAACAATATCTAACGATTTGTTTCCCGTATCGAAAGAAACAGGTTGAGCTGTTGTATCGAATACCCCCCCCCCCCCCCCCCCAAAAAAAAAAAAAATAATGTTTATTTAATTCGACATATCTATAAAAAGGGGGACAAGAAAGACACATACTGAGATAAAGTTTCACAATCTTCCCATACGTTTAAACCTCCAGCTGATTCCCCACTACAACTCCTCAAGTAGGATTGTAGTAACCTAATGGAAAAATCCCTGCATGACCATATGTTTAAAGGTTTAAAGGCCGATCATGAATGGCAGAGGTAAAGGACTGTGACATTGCCCTATCAAGTCTCTAGACTGACCATATTACATATGATCGGTGCTCAAGCCCCCTCTCCCCCGGGGAGGGCCAGGCAATGGCTGCTGATGACTCATCTTCCCCAAACCCACCATCCTTAGCTCACAAGGATGGTGAGGTTGCAGACTTGGGGTTCGAGTCCCGCTCAGACTCGTTAAGTTCCCCTTACTTAAAGAGTCTGAGCGACCCAGTTTGGCAATCACCAGGCAAGGACACTACCACCAGGCCACCACAAACCCAGTTTTGGACTGGGTTTCGAGACATCCAAGCGCTATAGTTTCTTCTAGTTTCTGCAACCTCACCATCCTTGTGAGCTAAGGACGTGTGTTTGTGGGAGCCTATAGTTCTACCTGGTGAGTCATCAGCAGCCATTGCCTGGCCTTCCCTGGTCCTACCTTGGTGGAGAGGGGGTTTAGCCGTTTATCATAAGTACATATAATTAATCTCTAGGGCATTGACCTCTAGGACAGTGTCACTGTCCCTTGCCATTCATGAGTAACTTATAAACCTTTAAATAGGATAATTCTATAAAGTGGCGACTTTGTTAATATTCCCATAACTAGAAAAATCAATATTTTGACTTAAATAGGATCATTCTCTAAAGGGATGACTATGTTAATATTCGCTTTTTAACTAGAAAAATCAATATTTTGACTTAAATAGGATCATTCTCTAAAGGGATGACTATGTTAATATTCGCTTTTTAACTAGAAAAATCAATATTTTGACTTAAATAGGATCATTCTATAAAGGAATGACTTTTAATAATTGCTTTTTAAATTGAAAAATCAATATTTTGACTTAAATAGGATCACTCTCTAAAGGGAATGACTATGTTAATATTCGCCTTTCAACTTGAAAAATCAATATTTTGACTTGAATAGGATCATTGTATAAAGGGATGACCATGTTAATATTCGCTTTTAAACTTGAAAAATTAATATTTTGGCAAAATCAAAAATATTTTCCCGATCTTTATAAATCATTGGATATGAACTATTCATTTCGTTTGAATCTGCCCTCAACTTGATAAGGAGTAAAAATAGAAACAAGCAATCCTCTTTTGAATTATGGCTTTAGCAGTCGTCTGACTTTTAGAAGTTTTATCTCGCAAATAAAGAAATATTTTCCCACTGCTTCACAGGGCTCCAGGCGTAAAGTTTTTGAAAAAAAAGTTTACTATCTTTCCCTTCATATTTTGGTTAATGTATTTCTGCCTTTCCTGACTAAGAGTCTGTGCGAGTAAGTCGTCTGTTACGCTACGACCAGTCTTTGTCTTTAATTTGTTATTGTTTTTATCTTTCTAAGATTGTTTTGTAATTTATTTTTCAAAGTAGCTTGAGTATTATTACCTTTTATTTTTTTTTCCTTGGGAGTTTTCTTTAACTTTTGAGAATATACGTATATATGTTCAGTTGAACTATATTAATGATTCTGTTTATATATGGT
>NC_090761.1:58081987-58091987 GCF_036898095.1 Palaemon carinicauda | reverse complement strand
ACAGTTTGAAATAAACAGGAAAAAATCCTTCAAATTAATAACCAGAAAATATGCAGAGGATGACCTTTATGACCTAATTCTTTTCGTCCAAGAATATACTTTTAAAGGGTATGACTCAACCTCGAGGAAAACTCATTAGTCATTGAACTGTTCAAATATCTGCTTCAATATTTTTGTTAATCAGAAACGCTTTCCGAATTTGAACAGCGAAGACGTGAAGAGATAAATAAATGATATGAAATGAACTGATTCATAATGAAAAAGTACAGAGATTTACATTACGCCTTATTTTATAAGTGATGAAACTATACTTATTTAAGTAAAAAAAAAAATACGTTTATAATAAAAAGATAGGAATGGGTTATTCTCTGTAACAACAAATCAGGAGTATATTTACTTCCGCCAACTAAGTTGGAATGAGGTTATGTTTTACCCCTATTTGTGTTTTGTTTGTGAACAGTTTCTTAGCCACAATTTTAAAAGTAGAGTAATGAATCTTGCAGGGATTAACTGCTGTGTAAAAAAGCTGTAAATGACTAAATTTTGGAAGGTCATGGTCAAAGGTCAAGGTCACGGTTAACCAAAATGTCCTATTCACGTAATCAGCTATACAGTAAGTTTGGACATCGTTGTCGCAGAGACTTAAAACTTGGTTCATATTTGAGCGTATGAAGTTCCACGCCAATTAATACATGTTAGGGTCAAAGGTCAAGCAAAAAGGTCAAGAAAGAGGTGGAGAAATAAGCTGCCGCGGCGAAGGTCTGCGCTCTACTGAGTGCCCCTCTAGTTTTTAACTGATAACTAAGGAATGTGATTGAAACATTTGAAATATTGAAGCTAATAGTGATAGAAAGATAGATATACTTCTTCCTATTTTATAATTAATATTTATGATTGAAGACAGGAAATAATCTCCCACTATAACAAATCACTAAAATGACCTTGATATCAATCTCTTACAATTAATGGGGTTATTTTGTTCTAATATAGGATTGTGATTTTGGTGCCATTGTACACATTCAACATAAACAACATTTTTCAAAGTGTTATTCCAACTCCACATTTGAACATTTTTATCCGAACATAAAACTTACAACAATAAGCATTGATTCCGTATTAACGGAATATACAACACTCGGTTTCAAAAGCCTTCTATTACAAAAAGTATTTGACATTTGATAGGTTAGTTCCAAGTTAGTAATCCATTCTAGTACTTGATTTCCGATTATTTGCATCATGTTTCCTTATATTTTTTCTTTGGTATTAAAAACATGAAAATCATGAGACGAATCAAATGAATACAATTTACTTAAGGAAATAATGAATTAGCTAATAAGGTTCTGATTATATATTAAATATGATATAACACTCAAACTTAAAAAAATAATGAGACTGGCACTTGTATATGGGAATTATACTCTCCTAAACGGTAAACAATTATTGAAGAAAGATGATTATGGGAAACGTGTTGAATCTATTCCTATATTGCTTTTTGAGCCTAGAAATAATATTAGTTAGGCCTTGGTAAAACAAAAATGTTTTAGTACTTGATGTTTTTAGCTTTATTGAAAAAAACTATTATTCTTATTCAAAAATTTTATATGTATCTCATTTATACATTTTGTCTTAACTAATATGTTTGCCTTAATCATTAAATAAAAAGGAAAATAGTATTCTAAAGAGATAAATTGTAACGGATTCTTATAAAAAATAGACAGATGAATCTCCGAGCAAGATAAATAGAAAGAGAAAGAGGAAAGTAAAAACAGCAAAACTGAAAAAAACAAATTTCTATCGAAGCAAAAACAATTCTCGAAAAGTTAATGTCGTTCACAAATGTTTAATATTATATTGACACAATAGAGTTACCTGATAAGTTACGATAACTTTAACCTCCCTTCCAAAGTTCCACTGATTTTATAAAAGCTTTCTACTTCTCTCTCCCCATAAGATACGCTCACCCACTCCCATCATCCCCCCAACTACTTCCTCTTCTTAGCGTTTCTAATTCTTCTTACCCATTTCTTCTTTTTCCAATAAAGTCTCCAATATATCAGAATAAAGTCTATTCAAGATTTCTTCCCTTTTCAAGGAGTATTTTCCGAGACGTCATTGGAAGAAAGTGAGTTTTTATGAGGCCAATTTCTATAGACCTTCGACAATAACGAAGACTTTCAGACAGCAAGCCCTGCTTCGAGTAAATGGGATTATGTGTTTCCGCGTCAACAGATGGCGTTAGAATCTATTTTTTTACAAGATTCGCATGCATCACTGACCCGGATAGCCTCTCTCTCTCTCTCTCTCTCTCTCTCTCTCTCTCTCTCTCTCTCTCTCTCTCTCTCTCTCTCTCTCTCTCTCTCTCTTACTTTAATCTGTTTAAGTCTGGGTTTGTTTTATCATGAATTAATGTTTATGGTCACAACTATCAAAAAGAATAAAGACTCTACATATGTCTAAACGAACAGCAAATGTCACCTTCCTCCCTCGAATACGGCTTATATTTCCATTCGCAGAAATAAAAACTTCTATCACTGTATTATAGCATATAATGATGACTAATATTTTACTATAATATTCCTAAAACCCTCCTTCTCTTATGGTTATCCTATTCCCATTCACAGAAGCAGAATCCTTAATCTCGTCATCATTATTACTAGTAGCAGCTGAGCTACAACACTAGTTGGAAAAAACAGGATGTCATAAGTCAAAGACTCAATAGGGAAAAATAGTCTAATGTAGGAAGAAAATAAGGAAATGAATAAATCATATGAAAAGTAATAAAAAATATAGAATACCTTAAGATCAGCAACAACGTTAAAATAGATCTGACAAATTAAAACTATAACGAGAGACTGTCAGCCTGTTCAACATAAAAACCTTCGTTATAAGTTTGAATGTTTGAAGTTTCACCGACTCAATTGTCAGATTAGGAAGATCACTCCACAATCTGGTCACATCAGGAATAATAATGGAAAAACAAACCATAATTCAAAATAGTAATCATATTTAAAAGTAATAAATTTTTATCCCTCCAGTGATTACTAATATTTGACCATACTATTTCTAAAATAATCCTAGTATAGATATTTTCTATCATATTCCCATCCACAGAAGAAATATCCTGAATCTCACTATATCTCAAAATACTTTTTAGCATATCCCCATACACAGAAGCAAAATCCATAATCTCATCATACCATGACAATGAAAAACAATTCCTGATAATACTAGAATTTATGATTAATATCTTTTCTCCCTCTGTACTTGAATCTATTCTAACTTACCATTAATTCAAGATAATCTTTATCATATTCCACATACACAGAGGCAAAATTCTGAATCTCATTATACCATAATAATGAAAAACATTCGTAATGCCTGACAATAGTACCATATGTCCAAGATACTTTTCATCATATTCCCATCCGCAGAAGCAAATTCCTGAATCTCATTATACCATGATAATGCAAAACAATTCCTAATTCCTGATATTCCTAGAATTTATAACTAATATCTTTTTCCCCCTCTGTAGTTGAATCTCTTCTGACGTACCAGCTGTGCGATATTTCTTTATCATATTCCCATCTACATAAGCAAAATCATGAATATCATCATACCATATTAATGAAAAATAATTCGTAATTCCTAGTAATACTACAATCTAAAAGTATCCTTTTCCCCCTCTGTAGTTGAATCTCTTCTGACGTACCATCTGTCCAAGATAATTTTTATCATATTCCCATCCACAGAAGCAAAGTCCTTAATCTCGTCATACTATGAAAATGGAAAAATAAAAAAAATTCCTGATAATACTAGAATTTACAAATAATATCTTTTCTCACTCTGTAGTTGAATCTCTTCTGACGTACCATCTGTCCAAGATATTCTTTATCATATTCCTATACACAAAAGCAAAGTCCTGAATCTCACCACACCATGATAATGAAAAACTATCCGTAATTCTCGATAATACAAGAATTTATAACTAATATCTTTTTCCCCCATCTGTAGTTGAATCTCTTCTGACGTACCATCTGTCCCAGCCGGGCTTCGATGCAGAAAACCACCTGCCAGACCCAGCGGCGACCGCCCCCAATACATACAGCGGCATTGATAAAAGCATTCTACGGAAAGGCGGACACGGTAAGCTTTTAATGGCTTTGCTTTCTAGTGAAGGAAAGGCATCTATATAGCCTAATCAGTCTTACTTAAGCATATGTAGGGGAACATGCAAACCGATAAACATACTGTTATATATAAGTAATAATCCCTACAACGTGTAGGCTTGTATTTAAGAGTACTATATTTCTTATGTAAAGCTTACTGGCAAAGCTCTAGGTTGGATACTAGAGTCACTAAGCACTGAAGAAAATAATAATTCAAAATTTCAATACTTGAAAATATTGTTATTTATGAATGCTGTATTTCTTATGTAAAGCTTACTGCCGAAGCTCTGGGTTGGATAGAAGATTCACTAAACACTGAAGAAAATTATGATTCAAAATTTTAATAATTGAAAATATTGTTATTTATGAATGCTGTATTTCTTATGTAAAGCACATTGGTGAAGCTCTAGGTTGGATAAAAGATTCACTAAAAGCTGAAGAAAATTATAATTCAAAATTTCAATGATTGAAAGTATTGTAATTCGGGATTCTTTAACATTCAAATAATTTTCATCTGCTCGTGATTTTGCAAAATTGATAATATATGAACCGGTTTTAAGAGAGAAGTATTCATTTGTATCAGCAGATTTTTCCATCTTTTTGACATCTATTCCTTTAATATATTTACTCACAAACATGAAAGAGTGCGTTTACACATAAACTCAGACATACACACATCCATACGAGCATAAACTTATCATTAAATAGAACCACATAATTGGAAGAATCGAGAATTTTGTTCATATTTTGAACAATATAGTCATGGAGGCTTTTAAATTTGCTCAAAGGTACTTAAAGTTTCTACAAAACCACAAAAGACCAGTGATTAATTTGCAAACGGTACTATATCCATAGAATAGGCAATGACTATTTGTTGCACATTCTTGTTCATTTGGTTTGGGCATTCTTATACATACTATAATAGCATGCTTTATATACCTAAAATAATGCAGATGTTTTATCATTACTCTTAAATAGTATAATTACATAATTCTATACCTACTATATTACTTAATATTGCTTAAATAATAGTATTTTGATAACATTTGGATAGTAAAACTGTCTTCCTCTTAAGATTACTTCTTTTATATATATATATATATGTATATATATATATATATATATATATATATATATATATATATATATATATAAATATATGCATATACATATATATACATATATATATGTATATATATACATATATATATATAAATATATATATATAATTATATATATATATATACATATCTATACATATATGTATGAGTATATATATATATATATATATATATATATATATATATATATATATATATATATATTATATATATATATATATATATATATATATATATATATATATATATATATATATATATATATATAATCTTTACTCTAAACCTAATGTTACATAATAATCATCCTTCTTTTACATTTGTTTTCTTTTACACAATCAACTAATTATTTTGTATTTATTTTTATTTTTTGCTTAAATAATACAATACTATTATTCAACTACAAGAAAAAAATCATATCCAGCTGTCTTTTATGATGTTGCCATACATCGCTTAATTTCACCATGCTAATATTTTTAGAATTTGTCTTAATATTTAATGAACATTCAATATTTTGCTAGCTGTTGAGTGACCATGTGATATCTTCTTCTTTTTAAGCGAATGGATAAATTTTGATAATTTTTTTCTATATCAGCAATAAACTGGAGTACATAAATGATTCAGATGCGGTTTTTGTAACGGCGTACATTCTTACATATGTGAGTAAACTAGCAATAAATTAAGTGCAATGTATGTACTAGAATATACTTCCTTTCTATGATTAATGCATCATATATTTTCGGATAAAGGCTACCTTAAAATAATATGAAAAACCACTTTCACAGTTTTGCATAAATACAGCGACTGATTTTGAATAGGGATAACTATTTAAAGAAAAAATATGAGTAACTACTTTTGGAGTTTTGTATAAATACAATAACTGATTTAGTCTAGGGATGACTAAATTAAAAAAAAAAAATAGGAAAAACTACTTTCACAGTTTTGCATAAATACAGTTACTGATTTTGTTTAGTGATGACTAAATTCCAAATAAGCATAAAAAAAATTCGGAAAAACTGCTTTTAGTTTTAAATAAATATAGTTACTGATTTTATTTAGGGATGACTAAATAAATAAAAATATGAAAGAACTAATTTTGGAGTTTTGCATAAATACAGTAACTAATTTTGTCAAGGGATAACTAAATAAAATATATATATATATATATATATATATATATATATATATATATATATATATATATATATATATATTATATATATATATATATATATATATATATATATATATATATATATATATATATATATATATATATATATATATATATATATATATATATATATATATATATATATCATCTGAGCCATTCATCTGTCAACATCCCTCTCATCTCCTATAACACTCAAATAAAAACATGCTAAATATACCACCATGCCAAGAAACCGTTCAAACAACCGTATGAATCACATCAATCAAAGATGACTGAACAATGAACGACTGCTTCCCTGAATAACCTTCCACTATTGTCTGCAAAACTTCAAAGATCGAGTTGCTAATTTAGCTTCGTGGCACAACGGCTGCAATGATCCCCCCCCCCCCTTCTCTCGTCATCAGTGTTAATGCAATGGCAATTTTATGCCTTTGATCTGGCCATAAAAGGGGAGCTGATTCTCGCTTAACCTGAGAGAATCCCATTTCACGGTTAGTCTGAAGTGATATCAGGTACGGGCGTATCAATACATTCTGAACAAGGGAATCTGTTAGAATGAAGATGTAGGATGAATAAACCTCAGAGGAATAAGTATTTGTCTAGAGCTGGGATTCTGAACCAGAGGAGAATTTAAGATTTTTAAGGAAGGGGCAAGGGGGGGGGGGGGGGGTTGAGAGCAGGGGTTCTGAATCAGGGGCCAATTTCAGATTTTTTTTTTGGGGGGGGGGGGTTGAGAGCAGGGGTCTTGAACCGGAGAAATTATAGTTTTTTTGAGGGGGGGATTTGGGAGAAGGGGTTCTGAACTAGGGGGGAATTTCAAACTTTCTTAGGGAGGGGGGAATTTGAGAACAGGGGTTCTGAATCGGGAGAATTTCAGATTTTTTGAGGTGGGGGATTTGAGAGCAGGGGTTCTGAACCAGGGGGGAATTTCAGATTTTTATGAGGGGGAAATTTAAGAGCAGGGGTTCCGAACCAGGGGGGGAATTTCAGATTTTTTTTTTTTTTTGAGGGGTAAATTTAAGAACAGGGGGTCTGAACCAGGAGGGAATTTCAGATTTTCAGAGGGAGGTAATTTGAGAGAAGGGGTTCTAAACCGTTACAATTTCAGATTTTTGAGGGGGGGGGGGATTTGAGAGCAGGTGTTCTGAATCACGGGGCAATTTCAGTTTTTCTGAGCGAGGGGGTGGGGTTAGACTACAGATTGGCAAACTCAAACTGTTCGAATGATATTGTTTTATGTGTTTATCTAGATCAGGAGTTCTGAACCAGGGGGAAATTTCAGGATTTCTTTTTTTTTGGGGTGGGGGGTGGGGAGGGCGAATTGATAAACTCAAATTTCTAGAATGCTTATGTTTTAAATGTTTATCCACTGATCTAGACAGTAGGATTGTTTTCATGAATACGTTCTAAATAAGGGACTAAGACAGAACTTCTATAAGAAAAGACGAACACTTTACACATGACCAATAAATAAATAAATAATTTTATTACCCTACAAAGAAGAGTGTAACCATATAAAGAATGAATATGGAAGAATATTGGATTTCTGATCATCTTGAGAGCTTTTTAACACAGGTATAAAAAAAGCTACATAATAATCGGTAAATAAAAACACAAACAAAAGGCTAATGCTATAATACTAAAACGAGGGAATAAATATCACATGAATAACCCATACACAGAATATGTTAAACCATTTGAATTAGACAGACTAATGCACAACCCTTTTATCATACCCATTATGAAGATACCATCATCCATTTAAAGCTGAGATAACAAGACACTCGCCACCTAACACTAAAGGCCACAATAGTTACACCATATTCCTCTACCATCCAGTATCAAACCAACTGCATTATCTTGGCTTAGCTCACGGCAAGAAACACCAGACCACCCACAAGAGCATACCGGCGGAGGAGCACCTCCCCTACGACAGCGGCTCCTACGAGCCCGTGCATCCTCGCCACGAGGTCGATGCCGAAATGGTCGAGTTCGAGGACGAGGACACTCTACTGCAGGCTAGGAAGGTGGCCAGTACCCCGCAGAGCGACCATACGGTGCCACACGTAGCTCCTGCTGTGCCGTCTACGACAACCACTACTACCACGACTACGACTACTACCACCACCAGGTCGACTACTACGCCAACGCCCACGACTACGCTGCCTGAAAGTACGTTATCGAGTATATATAAATAAACACACACACATATATATATATACATAATATATATATATATATATATATATTATATATATATATACATATATATATATATATATATATATATATATATATATATATGTACATACACACACATGTATATATATATATATATATATATATATATATATATATATATATATATATATATATATATACTGTATATATACATATAAATATAATTTATATATATGAACATATACATAAATCCATATATATATATATATATACACATATATACACACACATATATATATATATATATATATATATATATATATATATATATATATATCTTTATATATATATCCATACATATATATATTATATATGCTAAATACATATACATATATATTATATATATGTATATACATATATATTCACATGAATATAAATACAAATGCATATATAAAATAAAATATGAAAAATAATCTCTGCCTCTGATTAGTTATGCATTAAGTTAAGCATTTTACTTTTTTTTATTTCAATTTTTTTATAAGCATGCAAATTACATTCCTGCACGATACATTTACTTCTATGAAATATGGTAATCCTTTTGACATCATCGCTTTTCAGGATACTGTGAAATCAAGAAATCATGGGACAGCAAATCTCATATCATTGAAGAACACGAAAGTATCAGAGTAAGTACAAAAAAAATAATTAAATGAAATAATTAATCGGTTGCAAACGTAATGTATCAAGATTGAATGCATTTGAAATTATTGCACTTTATTATTTACATGTGAAATTATTTCAAAATTACCACTAGAAGACTCACACGAATTTTCTTCTTCATGGAAATATACCTTCAGTTTATATGTAACGATTTTAGTAGGTTTGAATGCATGTATGATATGTAAGAATAAGTTTAAATCATTACGAATGTTTAATGCCTTTTTTCGTAATTACTTCTCAATACCATTTTTTTTTTCTTATTATTGTTTCTAGTCATCCATTGTCCAATAATCAATAGTCAATTTACAATATCTTGTTCTTTGTTTTGCTATAAACGTCTAAATTATTTCAAGCTCTCAAAATCTCATATACACTCCTGATTCCTTGAATTATCTATTTGATAGAGAGAGAGAGAGAGAGAGAGAGAGAGAGAGAGAGAGAGAGAGAGAGAGAGAGAGAGAGAGACCTTGGGGTCACGATTTATTTTTCTCTTCATTTCAGCTTTATAAGAATAACGACAGGGACTGTTCAGAACTATGCTACTGCTTGAAGAATCTCACTACTATTTGTAAGGTAAGATCAACTACAGCCAAGTACTTATAGCATTGAAGGTTTACTTCGATTTGTAAACATGTATGGTA
>NC_090761.1:58061987-58079487 GCF_036898095.1 Palaemon carinicauda | reverse complement strand
ATACAAAGAATGAGAGAGAGAGAGAGAGAGAGAGAGAGAGAGAGAGAGAGAGAGAGAGAGAGAGAGAGAGAGAGAGAGAGAGAGATTCATAATGCCTTCTTCCAAGACGTTAAACCAACATTTCCTTTTGAATGGTGCGGCGCTTAATAAACAAACCTAATTCTTAACCCTTTCATATAAAGCTCAACAAGAGTTTCTGGTTAACCCAGCCTGTCAGACTCAAACATGAAAAATAACTCATTTTTTCAAAACCTTTTTGTGTTTTTTTTTTCATATCTTGCTATTCATATGTAATTTTGTCGTTCATGTTACTGCAATTTATACATGATAATTAAAATCGTAATCATGGATAAGCTATTACAAATGTATTTATATTTTTCTATAATGAATATCATCATTGACTGTATATTTATAAGTATATAACAATATTACTCAATTAATAGCATAACAGTATTCTTGCAGCAACAGCAGCACCTGTAATAGTAGTAGTAGTAGTAGTAGTAGTAGTAGTAGTAGTAGTAGTAGTAGTAGTAGCAATATAAATGCAAGTACCGTCTAACCCCATTACATCTAAACCTTTGGACCAGACCATCCTACGTATATAATCCATCTCCACCCCTTAACCCTTATTCATATCAGTTTCCTTCGCTTAGAATTCCATCAAAACCAGCTGGATAACTATACAGTATTCCTCCTAGTATTCCAGCTTCCATTACCTTCCGTTCGTACCGGTATTAACCTGACAACCCAAACATTTGTTCTGTCGGAGGATCCCCAAGTTGAAAGTTCTATGAAGTCCAATTGGATTCCTTTTCTGTTCCAGTGAATTCAACACAATTTATCTTTGAAAAAGAAAATTTTAATATTAATTATGGGCTATTAGATCACTAAGGTGTCAACAATTTGAATTTCAACTGAAAGTTTAAAAAAGTAGAATCAAATTCTTTTTCTGTTCCAATGGATCCAAAAACTTCAATCTAAAAAAAAAAAAAAAAGAAAAAAAAAATTGGTATTGATTGACTATCTATTGCATTTTGTAATGGAGCAATATAAAGCGTTTGTGTTTTGACAAAGTATAGATAAAATAAATGTAAATATATTGCAGATCTACGCACTTAAGTGACCCTTCTTTGTAATCCATTTTAATTTCCTATTTACCTCTTTTTATCTGCCTATCCACAAATGAAAATTTAGAAACCATTTCCTCGACCTTCCTTTCCAATTACTGAAGTATTAAATAAACTCTACTTAAGAGATACCGCCGCTCGAATGGGACTCCATTTGGACTAGAAACAACGTTTCTCTGATGAAACTTCCTTTGCATGTCGAAGATTTTTTTCGGAATTTAGATTCAACTCAAATAGACTTGTGGTATGAAGCGAGCTCCAATTATTAAAACCATAAATGAAAGGCATGGTCTGTTATGGATATTTTAGTGGCTCTTCTCCGTCTAGATTTGTTTTTTATTTACAATCTTTGTTTCATCTCCTTTTGACACAGTATACGACTGCAATTGAATGCCTCTCATGTGGAATACAGAAAAAAAAATTCATGCTAGTGAAGCAATTTGAAGCTATAGACGAACAAACACACATTTCCATTCTGTCATTCTAATTTATCTTTCATGCTTACTAGTATGTGTGATTTGCTGTGGATTTAGATCATTAATTTGAAAAATCTTAATCTAGTATATTAATGATGGTGGTTGATACATCAGCAGGTTTTTTTTTCGATTTATTTAAAGCAGAGCGAAATAATAGTTTAAGCTAGTGCAGTAATTGTATTCATAAATTTCATTGTTAAATTGAGATCCGACCATTCCTAACTATATATATATATATATATATATATATATATATATATATATATATATATATATATATATATATATATATGTATGTGTGTGTGTGTGTGTATGTGTGTGTGTGTGTGTGTGTGTGTGTGTGTACTGAAAATAGACTACCAAGATAACACTAGATATTATAAGGCTTGTTATAAAAAGATAAAATTGGAACAATGCGAAGCAGAAAAACTAACTACATCAGCTGCTCTTAAAATAACATCGAAGTAAAAGATCCATCCTTCTGTTTATATAGAATAGACAAGCAACCATGCAAAAGACGCAAATAAAACCCGAAGAGGATAAGATAGAAAAGGAGAGAGAGAGAGAGAGAGAGAGAGAGAGAGAGAGAGAGAGAGAGAGAGAGAGAGAGAGAGAGAGAGAGAGAGACACTTACACACAAAGTCTCTCAATGATCGTAAAATCTAATAAGAATGAGTAATCTTCGCAGCAAATGACAGACACTCGGAGAATGCGGAAGCAATTAATAGAGATGGTATAAAAGATAATGGGAAAGAAAGATTTACAGCTCTGGTAACTTAAGCTCTCTGTGGAGGATTAAGTTATTAAAATATATAGCAGGATATCGAGAGGATACTCTACTTATTTCTGCCCATACAGTACATATATATATATACTGTATATATATATATATATATATATATATATATATATATATATATATATATATATATATATATATATATATATATATATATATATTAGTGTACGTGACTCATCAAACATAACGGCTAACTATTTAGGTAAAAATGCACACACACACGCACCCCCTCTCACCAGGGTATGACTACTCCCTCTCCCAATACCCAAGTTATACGTATAGCAATACCACAGCATGACCAAATATATATATATATATATATATATATATATATATATATATATATATATATATATTAATAATAATAATAATAATAATAATAATAATAATAATAATAATCCAATCACAGCCATACTTCAAAGTTACAATAGATGTTCACGTGGACCGTAAAGTCATTCATCGTTAACAAGGTTGATGTGCTTGTCAAACCGAATAAAGAATTTCAGTACCAGTTATTTTTTTTTCTCTTTTATCTTCCATGACTGTTGTAATTGAAAAACATAATTGGGTTATAAATTGGATAAAACCATAGACACACCATTTATCTCTTTTAGGATTCTGTTTTAAAAATAGATGCATTTTTTTCCTCCTTTCTTTGTGTGATGTCTAATTTAAGTGATATTTTTATTTTTTGATGAATGTTTTTCTTTCTCGTGATTCAGTTCGTTACACTACCATAGATTGGTGCAGTTTTGTGTTGCAATATTATTTTCAATTGATCTATTGTTTGAAATGTTCATAGTATTGCAATCATAGAAAGGTATTCAATTAGTTTTTAAAGAAAAATATAAATTCTTTTTATTTCTGTAAAGGATTATAATCAAATAAATACTGAAAAAAATACATCAGCGGGAATTTTTTCATATAAAAACCAATCGTTTGAAATCTAGTTCATCAAAATATAAAGATATGATCAAAGAGTAAAAATTTAAAAGTTCCTTTATTTTACATTGTCATTCTTATCTTCTTTAAATTGCCAATTCCCTGTTTATTGGCTCTAAATTTAATTTACACGACGGAGAAGTCCACATTTCTTATCTCTCCACTCCCGCAGGTGCTGGATTGTATAGAGCAACGCCCCTGCGAGACAGACTTCGCTGTTTACAACCACAACGCGCCCGGGTTTCAAGTAGCCCGTGGCGAATGCATTTGCTACTCGGGAGAATTTATCTGCAAGAGGCCTAGGCAAGGTATGTTAAGCTGCTGTTTATATTGAAGGAGAAATATTAATTTTGAGCTTTGGGAAATACGTTATTATATAAAATACATGTTAGGAGCTGCTATTTTTATTATAGGAAAAATAACATTTTGAACTTTGGGAAATACATTGATATATATATAATATATATCATAAGCTGCTGTTTTTATTATAGGAAAAATAATATTTTGAGCTTTGGGAAATACGTTATTATATAAAATATATATCATGATCTGCTGTTTTTATTATAGGAAAAAAATATTTTGAACTTTGGGAAATACGTTAATATATATAATATATATCTTGAGCTGCTGTTTTCAATATAGGAAAAATAATATTTTGAGCTTTGGGAAATGCGTTATTATATAAAATATATGTTATGAGCTGCTGTTTTTATTATAGGAAAAATAATATCTTGAGGTTCGGGAAATAAGTTATTATATAAAATATGTTTCATGAGCTGCGGTTTTTAATATAGGAAAAAATGTATTTTGAACTTTGGGAAATACGTTGATATATATATAATATATATCATGAGCTGCTGTTTTTATAATAGGAAAAAAAATATTTTGAACTTTGGGAAATACGTTGATATACATAATATATATCATAAGCTGCTGTATTTATTATAGGAAAAATAATATTTTGAGCTTTGGGAAATACGTTATTATATAAAATATATGTTATGAGCTGCTGTTTTTATTATAGGAAAAAATAATATTTTGAGCTTTGGGAAATACGTTATTATATAAAATATATATCATGAGCTGCGGTTTTTAATATAGGAAAAAATGTATTTTGAGCTTTGGGAAATACGTTATCATATAAGATATATATTATGAGCTTCTGTTTCTATCAAAGGAAAAAATGTATTTTGAGCTTTGGGAAATACGTTATTATATAATAATATATATTTTGAGTTTTGGGCAATACGTTAATTTATAAAAAATATATTATGAGCTGCATTTTTAGTATAAGAAAAAAAATTTATTTTGAGCTTTGTGAGATACGTTATTATAGAAAAATTTATATTTTGAGTTTTGGGAAAAAACGTATATTAAAGAAAGAAAACATATTTTGAGCTTTAAGAAGTATGTAGAAATATGTTATGTAAAATATATTTTGAGCTTGAAGAAATACATTATTATATAAAAATATATATTTTGGGCTTTCATTAATACGATATTAAATAAAAATATATCTATTTTGAGCTTTGAAAAATACATTATATAAAAATTTATATGAGAAATATGTTATTATATAAAATATCTATTGAGCTTTGAAAAGTACGTACTATAAAAAATATATATTTTGAACCTTGGGAAATAAGTTATGTAAAATTATATACTTAAAGCTTTGAGAAATACGTTATATAAAAATATCTATTTTGTGTTTTGAGAAAGGCATTATTATATGAAAAAAATATATATATTGAGCTTTGAGAAATATGTTATTACGTAAAAATATATATTTTGTGCATTAAGAAACATGATATATATAAATCTGTATATTTTGAGCCCTGAGAAATAAGTTATTATATAAATTTATATATTTTGAGCGTTGAGAAGCACGGTATTATATTCACCATTAGGGCACATAGTAATTCTTTAAAAATCTATCATTGTCATTTTCTAGTTTTCAAAATTCACTCTTAAAATTCCACATAATGTAGATTCAATCTATGAAAAACGTAAATTAAAGCTCATGTTAATCATATGTTAGGAACTTATATTATATATTCTATTACTGAAAGCTGTATTCCAAAGTGTGTAAACATATACAAATCCTGTCCTCAGTCATCAGAGAGCAAATTACACTGGATGTCAAGTTAAAGACCCCCAGAAATTGGAATAATTAAATATCCGGAGGGATGCGTTAACGAACTATTAGGACGCACATTATGCTAACAGCAACAAATAACAGAGGACATGGTTACAAAACGCCGTAAATTTCAATGTTATTTTTTTCTCTGAAGCACAAATGGTTTAAATTGAATATTAGAATTTTTTTTTAGGTTCGGTAAATACATTTATACATCAAGGAATGTTAAACCAAAATCACACACGTGCACATATGCATCTATATATACTAGTGTATACATATATATACTGTATATATAAATATATATATATATATATATATATATATATATATATATATATATATATATATACATATATATATACACATACATATAACATATATACATATATCTATCTATCTATCTATATATATATATATATATATATATATATATATATATATATATATATATACATATATATATATATATATTCATATATTTATACATACATATACTATATATGTGTTAGTACTAAATACAGTGACACATATATATATATATATATTTATATATATATATATATATATATATATATATATATATGTATATATATGCATATATACATATATATATGTATATATATGTATATATATATATATATATATATATATATATATATATATATATATATATCAACATCCTCTTTAGTTCGATTATGAACTACTAAATACAAAAATTTTCTTCTGATTATATTTCCATGTTGCACTGAAAATGGATATGTTGCAATAAAAAAAAAGAGAATTTTACATTCGATTATTGCATCGTTCAAAAGAGACGCCGAGAATATAATTGATTCTAAATGGAATTTACAGTTCGATCGTTCTGGCGGAAGAAAATGTTATAACCTTTTTTTTTTTACCGTCGAAATTCAGCTTTTCTTTTCATGTTTATTTTTTATATTTTATGTACAAATGGAATAACATATATGTTTTATCCGCTATGAAAGGAGTGATTCTTTTTATAACAAATAATTTTTTTTTTGGGGGGGGATAAATAAAAAATATTAATCAACAGTTGCAAGTAAACAGTTGTATATAACCAATTATTTCTTTCTGGATAAATAAAAAAAAAAAGTTAATCAACAGTTGCAGGTAATCTGTTGCATATAATAACTTATTACTTTTCGGATAAATAAATAAAAAAATATTAATCAACAGTTGCAGGTAAACAGTTGTATATAACCAATTATTTCTTTCCGGATAAATAAAGAAAAATTAATCACCAGTTGCAGGTAATCTGTTGCATGTAACTTATTACTTTTCGGATAAATAAATAAAAAAATTAATCAACAGTTGCAGGTAAACAGTTGTATATAACCAATTATTTATTTCCGGATAAATAAAAAAAAGTTAATCAACAGTTGCAGGTAATCTGTTGCATATAATAACTTATTACATTTCGGATAAATAAATAAAAAAAATAGTCAACAGTTGCAGGTCATCAGTTGTATATACCTAATTATTTCTTTCCGGATAAATAAACAAAATTAATCAACAGTTGCAGGTAATCTGTTGCATATAATAAATTATTACTTTTCGGATAAATAAATAAAAAAAAAATATTAATCAACAGTTGTAGGTAAACAGTTGTATATAACCAATTATTTCTTTCCGGATGAATAAAAAAAAAAATAATCAACAGTTGCAGGTAATCTGTTGCATATAATAACTAATTACGTTTCGGATAAATAAATAAACAAAAATAATCAACAGTTGCAGGTAAACAGTTGTATATAACCAATTATTTCTTTCCGGATAAATAAATAAAAAAAAGTTAATCAACAATTGCAGGTAATCTGTTGCATATAGTAACTTATTACTCTTCGGATAAATTAATAAAAAAAATTAATCAACAGTTGCAGGTAAACAGTTGTATATAACCAATTATTTATTTCCGGATAAATAAAAAAAAGTTAATCAACAGTTGCAGGTAATCTGTTGCATATAACAAATTATTTCTTTCCGGATAAATAAAAAAATTAATCAACAGTTGCAGGTAAACAGTTGCATATAACCAATTATTTCTTTCCGGATAAATAAAAAAAAGTTAATCAACAGTTGCAGGTAATCTGTTGCATATAACGAATTATTTCTTTCCGATTATATAAATAAAAAATAATTTTACCAAGAGTTGTAGGTAATCCGTTGTAAATAACGAATTATTTCTTTTCAGAGATATTAGAAAAATAAACATTTTACCAGCATTTGCAGCTAACTTGAAAAGAATTATAGATTGGTCATATTAGATATTTATTGCAATATATAAAAAAGATATCCAAGGAAATATTCTTGACTAAATGTGCCACCTCAATTAGACTTGATTTCATATGTCTTTGAAAAGAATAGTTCTCATAATATATATATATATATATATATATATATATATATATATATATATATAGGCTATGTATATATATGCATATATATATTATATATAACATATACACACACACACACACACACACACACACACACATATATATATATATATATATATATATATATATATATATATATCGTGCAGTGGACTAGTTACGGCTGACAAAGTATGTATGTACGTATGTATGTATATACATATATATATATATATATATATATATATATATATATATATATATATATATATATATATATATATATACACACACCTTTACCCTGCAGTGAACTAGTTACTGCTTATGTGATGTATCTATTAAAAGAAAAAAAACACCATTGCAACTTTAAACACATAAACATAACCGACTTACAAAACGTGTTTACACCATAAATCACGAAACAATAAACTCCTTTGTAGCATCAGCAAAAACAATCACTCAGGACTATTTCTTCTCTCTTTCAGACGAGTACAATCTACCGACGGGATTGTTCCTCCTCCTGGGCTACAGCCGGAGGGAGCTGCACGTTCTGAACGAGACCAATGCCAAGGCAGTTAACAGTCTTCTGCCGTTGCAGAACGTTTTCAAGAAGCTCTCCATGGAATTTGGTGTAAGTAAACGTATTCATCTCTCTCTCTCTCTCTCTCTCTCTCTCTCTCTCTCTCTCTCTCTCTCTCTCTCTCTCTGTATATATATATATATATATATATATATATATATATATATATATATATATATATATATATATATATATATATATAGGCCTATATATATATATATATATATATATATATATATATATATATATATATATATATTTCTTTTACCCTAACACATTTAAGCCTACATAACTTGACCCAAATTTCCATTATCCAATTATGTTTTATCATCAGACTTTATATTCATATTCATATTCCTATCATCATAACATCACACTTTTACATAATTGAACCCAAATTTCCAATTCCCAATTTCGTCTTATCAATATATCTTTTATCACTACACATTTACATAAATGAACCCAAAATTTCCAATTCCCCATTTCGTATCATTGATTGACCACCTGACATTCCATCAAACCTAATCTATAATCAAAATAACCTTTATCAATGAACATCATTTTAATTTCCCTTTTAAAGCTAACGTCCCCATCACCATTCGCTCCTTTCCCATCCTTATTCACTACCCGTCCCATCATCGGCCATCAATCCGCACCGAATAATTAATAATTTCAGGGATGATTCTTTGCCTAAAATGAATCCTTCCATCATTCATCCATCCGACATTATGTGTCCATTTCCGAAATAATCTCGGTCATACGAGCTGGAAATACATTTTACATTGGCGTATGACTATTTCAAAGGGCCTTCCTCTCACCCCTCCCTCGGTGAAGAGGAGGAGGAGGGAGGGGAAGAGGGGGAGGAGGAGGAGGAGGAGGAGGAGAATGTTCTGGGTCTCAAATTGAATTACCTTATTAATCTCATCCTGACCATGTTCAGTCATGGTAGATGAAAAGTAGAGATTAATTTCTAAAAGACCTGGATGTGTAAATAGGGGAATGGGGCTATATGGAAGACTTTTTGTAATGATTGAGTAATTGGTTTATCTACCTAGCGTCCCAGTGGGATAAGTCATTGATGAATCGTTGGGTGCGTAATAAAATAAAAATTGATTGGCCGCCAAGATACTGAGGTATGAAACGATAAGTGAAACTGACAAATTTGAGTAAAGGAAGAGTGGTATTAAATTAGAAGGAGAGAGAGAGAGAGAGAGAGAGAGAGAGAGAGAGAGAGAGAGAGAGAGAGAGAGAGAGAGAGAGAGAGAAATTAGTAGTGTTCCCACAATCACAGTGTTGTGGAGAGAGCAGCGAGGAACATGGAACCGAGAGAGGAATTAAAATACTTACTGACAAAAATAAACAATTAAAAAAACTTAAAATATGCTACCACATGAGCCTTAGTTTAGTTCTAGAAAGCAATAAACCAAATCATAAACGCATAGTTTCTATACGATTTTTTTCGCATTTCGCCTATGCTTAAAAGACCGCACGCACACGTATCTGCCTAAGATGAAAATAAATAAAACTAGCCTTGAGTGTACCTTTAAGTAGGGAGACCCATAAGATTCCAAAGAAAAATTACACAGACAGACCAACATCATGATCAGCCGTTTCTACTCCACTGTAGGACGAAGGCCCACACGTCCTTCCGCACACACACACACACACACACACACACACACACACACACACACACAGATATATATATATATATATATATATATATATATATATATATATATATATATATATATATATATATATATATATATATATATATATATATATATATATATATATATATATATCCACAACAACAACAACAACAACAACAAATGCAGCCGCTACAAATCCACGGCAGTACAAAGGTCTCAGACTTGTCAATTTATGTCTGAAGTTTGACCATTTTTCATCACCACACAGCCCAGTGCGGATTGATGGTGGTGGGAGATTTTCGTCTGATCCCACAAAGCAAAACATTATTATTACAGTTTTGCTGATCATGGCGATACACAAACCCTTTCACCACGTTAAGTTATCCCCATAAAGATAGGGTATATATATATATATATATATATATATATATATATATATATATATATATATATATATATATATATATACTCGCGGATCCTACAAACAGTATAACGGCTATTCTCGACCAAACTCAAAATCACGCCTAGGCCTAATTCCTGCACAAATGTTTCCATTTTTTTTCCCTTCATATCTCAACGGACCCAAGCACAGTCTATCAGTCTCCCGCTTAACCTTATATGGATTATTCATGAATTTCCTTTATTAAAAGCAATAATGCTTTTGCGTCAAATTAATTTGCTATTATACTCTTAGACATAATTTTCCCTCTCTAGCTATTTGCAAACCCTTTAGCCAGTAGGCCTAACCGTGTTACACGCTGAAAAGACCTATGCATATCCCCTCAAACTTACAGAATAAAAACCTATGACATAATTTGCCCTTTAGGATATTTATCCTCTTATCAACGGCAAGGCAATCATTTTTCTTGGGTTATTTGCCTTCGGTAATGTACGTAACTATTCAATTAATCGTTACAATATAACATTTCTAACAACTCTCTTGATATTTAATTAATTTACAAGATTAATAATAATGGTTATGCATAACTAGGTAAATACATTACACCACGTGAAGATAGTCTAAAATGTAAGTAACATTTTTAGAAAGCTTCTAGACCTTAGTTATAAAATGCTATATAGACTAAAAACAGCGATTAGGACAAATTATTTCAACAGTAATCAAACAAGAAGGAACAAAAGAGGAGATGCAATATATTTCCTCTAATTTGAGTAATATAGCTATCTCCTTTTTTGTTAACGTTCAAGGTAACACTCACTCGCTAGGCAGGGGTCATCACTCCAATGACGAAAGACGGCTTGAATTAAAGACGTAGGCTAGTGCAGAGTATTCAAGACAAGCTTCGTTTTCGTTGAAAATTCCCGCCCTTCTTATTCTATGAATTTAGATGAGCTTAGCAAGGGAATGAAGGTCAACAATCCAGGAACCTCCGAGCTCTGAAAATCTCAGGTTTCATCATGTTGATGGCAGTTTGGGGTAGTTTGAACTCTTGAATGATTCTTCCGTACTGTAGACAAGTCTCTATAGTGCTTTGGGCCCTCAGCCTTATGCCCATAAGAATGGCCTCTGACCGGGAATATGATTTGCACTGTACGTAAGCGACACATCTGATTGCAAAGTCATTATGTCCTGGAAAACATTCTGACTGTGTATCCAACAATCTTCAGTTAAAGCACTAACGCGTTTAACTAGGTCTACGAAAATAAACACTCGGTATCATATTAACTCTTGATTTTTTCTTACAAATTCTTTCTATAATTCCAACATCTAATAAAAAGTGTGAATAAGACTGAATAGTCGTTGAAAAATAGCGTTCTGGACTGGTGATCTCGAAATATATTCATATTATTGAGCAATAAAACCGGAAACTATATCGTTTTAACTTAAATCAAACAATTTCTTCTTAGTTGATAAGAAATAATGAGTAAATTTAACGTTCGTATAATTACACTAAATTATGAAAGGATAAAATAATGACAGTATGAAGAGCTACCTATTTGCGTCTAACAATATTTTTATTTAATTACTTAAGTAGTCAGTCGGCCATCGGTGTGGCTGGATAAGATATTCTTATGAGTTAATGTGTTGCCATTCAAAACCGTAAAATCCAAATCTTTTGCCTTTTACTTTTTTATTATAAGAGAAAAAAACGTATCTGACAGGCGTTTCGAAGAAAATAAGGCTAAACAAACTATTAAACTGAAATAAATAGCAAAGAAGTATATTTAAGTTCTTAGTTTAACGGAAAAATGCCGGGTGATCATGAGATGGCAACACGAATTTTCAGGATGCGATCACGCATGCCAACATTATTACATTTTTGGTAACGAAACGAAATACTAAAAATATATATAGCAAATTTTTTATATGAAAGTTAAACTCAAATTTTACGCTTTTAATAAGCAATACTAATTGGTAGCTTTCTGTACGCAATCAAATATTGCAAATCTATAGCGAAAGCATGTATAATTATCAAAGCATCCTTGTTTACAGGCTTCCCAGTTTTCTACTCTTGCCCAATTACAAGTATCCTTGATTTCCCAAATCACTGATGTTGCAACCTGTGTGCAAATATTGCTGACACGTCTTTAAAAAAATCTCAAATACTTTAGGTAAAGTGAAATAAAATATGAGGCCTCCGATTAGCACTTTAGAACAAATAAATTCATCATCTAGTTGATTTAATATGACAACAACCACCACATACTTTCGGAGTGGGATATTGGTGGTTGAATGATACATTCTTACCACTGGATATAAAGTAATATGGTCTTGGATACACTATCTATGCAATAAGCACTATAGCCTTATGATGAACACTGAATCCAGCTACGCACATTGGAAAATTCCTTGCTACCACGCTAAACTTCGTAAACTTATTCCACAAGCCGTGAATTCCTTCATTGACGTGGCCCGGTATCTCCCAAATCTTTATACTGTAATCTCCAGTTTTCGAAAAGACCCACGCAGTCAAAACCCGTCCTTAATTTGACGAGGAGTTTGCGGGTTTCTTGCATTTTGTTTGTGCCATAGTTTATATAGGCCTAACGAAAGTTACAGTGTGTCTCTGTAAGAGTTTTACGTAACTTTTCAGTATGTCTTATTTAGAACCCGACATTAAGACTTTTACACTCCCACAAAGCATCACAACATACAAAGTGGTACTAGGCCTATCACCAACACTATTGCATACACCGACATGTTTTGAATGCTCACCAACCTTCACAAATGCTTTCAAATTTGTTACAATTATGTTCACGGTCATTATCACTCGTAGCACAATCTACTGGCACATACTTGCAATCGTCTGAATAATTTACAAAGGCACTAGCATCAAAATTTAATCGTAATTCTTACGCCATCTTGAAACAGTTCATTCTTCAATAAATAAGTCAAAATCTTCATGAGCACAAATAGCAGACGACCCTACTTACACTGGAACATCTATATGACTGAACTTCATGTTTCTATTAGATAATAAGCACTGTGCACAGACATTTTGACGGAATAATCGCGAAAATCCTAGAGCGCACGAATTTAAAACCGCTGGAAAGAGCACTTAGTGCTACACTGAGGCGGTGACTGGCTGGTGCACGGCACTCCCCCTAGCGGGACACCAAGTCTCGTTTCTTGCAATGAGAAACACCATATTATTATTATTATCATTATCATTATTATTATTATTATTATTACAAACTAAGCTGCACCCAAGGGCTCCATAGCATTAAAACAGCAAATTGTTTAAATTCGATTAAGGGAAATAGAACAGATCTTTATTTCTCATAATACAGGTGAAATTTAAATTATCTGATTAAGAAATAACTTTAAACATCCAACCTGATAGTTTAAATGCATATTGGAGTAATGGATGCGCTTGATACAATGATGATAATGAGAGAGAGAGAGAGAGAGAGAGAGAGAGAGAGAGAGAGAGAGAGAGAGAGAGAGAGAGAGAGAGATCATCATCCTCAGACATGTCGTTCCACTTGCATTTGTTTATGGTCTTTCTACGCGATATTCCAGATTATTCCCGCATTTTTTTTTTGTTCGTCAATCCATCGTCTTGAATTGTGTGTGTGTATATATATATATATATATATATATATATATATATATATATATATATATATATATATATATATATATATATGTGTGTGTGTGTGTGTGTGTGTGTGTGTGTGTGTGTGTGTACAGTTTATGTGTGTGTCATGTTTGATGTAGCCTACTTTTGAGATTGTGCAATAGGAGAGTAGTGGTTGAAAACAAGTTTGAAAAATAGGACGAGAGGTTTCCGTATAGAAAATGACTCTTCATACCACATATCTTATAACACACCAACAAGTCAGTATAGATTATTTTCCTGATAAAAAGTAAATTAGTTAAATACTGTAAAAACTCTTCACTGAATATTGAGTATTTCAAAGCGCAACTGGTTCTAAAATGTTTAGAGGGGGGGGGGGCAATTTGAGATCTTTTGGTGGCACTGGTATGCCTATTATATTAGAGGTGGTAAACTATATAATATGGATAGTATAACATTAAGAATAGTGAACAGTTATGAGGCATATATAAGGATTCCATGAAATATTTGGTTATATGCTTCCCCTAGGCCTAGCTAATATATATATATATATATATATATATATATATATATATATATATATATATATATATATATATATATATATATATATACATATATATATATATATATATATATATATATATATATATATATGTGTGTGTGTGTGTGTGTGTATACAGGTGTGTGTATAATATATATATATATATATATATATATATATATATATATATATATATATATATATATATATATATGTGTGTGTATACAGGTGTGTGTATAATATATATATATATATATATATATATATATATATATATATATATATATATATATATATATATATATATATATATAGCCAGAACCTTGCTCTTTATTTGACATAAATAGCAATGCCCAAGTAGTATAGATTGTGCCCTGGTGATATTGTAAAAGAATATTGTAGGTTCACAACTAGATATAATCAAGTGCAGAGTGCTTAATCAAACATATTAGTAAGTTTCCTCCTAAGTAAAACTATCATTACTTGAAATTCATTTAGTTTGTATAAGAGATTGTACAAAATCTATTGTATTTAATTTTGTAATTTGGACTGAATATTCTTTTGCAGAATTCAGATTATTTTGTATTGTGGTCAACGAAAATATTTATCTATCTATCTAGGCCTACTGTGGCTCGATTTTGTAATTTCATCGTTATGAATCTAATATACATGCACAGAGTAGGATCACATATTGTCCATAAAGAGGAATAAAAATATTGAACCAAAACCTTCTTCAACTACGTGATTAATGTTTACAATTTACTTAAAATACAACGATGTTAAACTATTATGATCTGAAGTGCTATTCCTATACTCTGCAATTCTCATTTTTTTTTTATTTATTTTTTTGACTTTGTCACCAAAAGGAACAAACGTTTTATTTTTTCCACTTCGATGATCCGATATCGAGAGAAAAAAAAATAAAGCCATCAAAAGTCTTACTCCATTCGGTGTTCCCTCCCACGACGGACTTTACTTGGTCTCTTCTTTCTCCTCACTCTTCCCCAACCCAGTCCCTCCCCCTTCTCCCTCCCCCTGCCAGAACACCACAAATCCCCCCCAACTCTCTTACCTCCCTCACCCCCCTCATTCTCTCTCCTTCACAATCCCAACCGTCAATCTCGGGGGAAATCACCGTGATTGGCTGGCTATCTATTGTTGCCAAATCTTCCTCTTCTTCCTATTCGCGTTTTCTTTCTTCGCTGTCACGTAATGTCAGTCTGATTGCACGGATTTTCGCTGATCATGAGGCGAATTTACTTCTTACTTTTTTTTGTTTCCCCTTGGAAGTGAGAGGTATAAACATTCATTTGCTTTTATTATCGTTTTGGGTTGAGTTGTTTTTAATATTCGATATATATATATATATATATATATATATATATATATATATATATATATATATATATATATATATATATATATATATATATATATATATATATATATATCTGAGTGGGAATACATTAACGTGGTGAGAGTTTGTGTGTCACCATGAGCAGGAAAGCTGTACTAGTCAGGACTACTCATACTAGGTTGATTTGCTGTGAGCGGACAGACTAAAGTCTCCCACTATTACCAATCCTCAGTGGCCCGCGAGGTGATGAAGTGGCCAAACCCCAAGCATGAATATGTCTGAGGCCTTTATCTTGCAGTGGACTAGAAATAGGTGCATTTGTTGCTTTTTGTACACACACACACACACACACATATATATATATATGTATGTATATATATATACATACATTCATACATATATATATATATATATATATATATATATATATATATATATATATATATATATATATATATATATATACATATATATATATATGCATATATATAACATGTAATGTATATATAGTATATACAATGAATATATATATATATATATATATATATATATATATATATATATATATATATATATACAGTAAATAGTACAATACGCCTTTATTTCATCTGATGTGGATGGCCCCAAACTGCAAGAACCTTCCAGTTTCTTAGCAAGTTTTCAGGACTGAAGATAGTAGCCCAAGTACTTTCAGACTACGTTTAGAGTCCTGTTGGCCTTTTTTATTGTTTTCATGAATATATGTTTATCTAATTTTCATTTCCTTCTTGAAATTTATTTTCACTTTGTGTTTTTTTTTTCTTAACATTGTTTTTAATGTAATTACCCGGACAATTTTATTCAATGTAAGCTTACATAGCAAGTAACTATAGTCAATTTTTTTAATGAAGCGCATTTGCACCGACTCGCAGCGGTGCCCTTTTAGCACAGAAGAGTTTCCTGATCGCTGATTGGTTAGAGTCATCTTTTCCAACCAATCAGCGACCAGGAAACTTTTCCGAGCTAAAAGGGCACCCATGCGAGTTGGTGCAAATCTTTTTTAATGAAGCGCATTTGCACCGACTCGCAGCAGTGCCCTTTTAGCTCAGAAAAGTTTCTTGATCGCTGGATTGGTTAGTGTCATCTTTTCCAACCAATCAGCGACCAGGAAACTTTTCCGAGCTAAAAGGGCACCCATGCGAGTTGGTGCAAATCTGCCTCACTAAAAAGAATAGACTAATAGTGTTTCGACATCTTTCTTGATGCATACTGAGATAGGCCTAATTCCACTTCCAGATGAACATTCTAGGTTTGCCAATCGTTCCCAACTACCCAATTACATCACGCATAGCTAAATCTCTAAATTCGCTTTATGAAATTGCTATTCATACATCTCCTACGGATGCCTTTCTTCCTGATTAACCAGCTAAGACTTCATTTAAAACATAATTGCCTTACATCAAACGTT
>NC_090761.1:58046987-58056987 GCF_036898095.1 Palaemon carinicauda | reverse complement strand
AGACTGGTGGTCGCCAGACTTAAATGTCCTTCTTTTAATATCCATCATTATTCTTAATAATATCAATGACAACGCCATTGAAAAGCGAACCAAGTCTGGTGATCGCCAGACTCAAATATCATCTATTTTTGTTTCCATCATTATCCTTAATCATATCAATGACGACGACACTGAAAAGCGAACCAAATCTGGTGATCGTCAGACTTGAATGTCATTTTTTTTATTTCCATCATTATTCTTAATAACCTCAATGACAACGCCACTGGAAAGCGAACAAAGACTGGTGGTCGCCAGACTTAAATGTCCTTCTTTTAATATCCATCATTATTCTTAATAATATCAATGACAACGCCATTGAAAAGCGAACCAAGTCTGGTGATCGCCAGACTCAAATATCATCTATTTTTGTTTCCATCATTATCCTTAATCATATCAATGACGACGACACTGAAAAGCGAACCAAATCTGGTGATCGTCAGACTTGAATGTCATTTTTTTTATTTCCATCATTATTCTTAATAACCTCAATGACAACGCCACTGGAAAGCGAACAAAGACTGGTGGTCGCCAGACTTAAATGTCCTTCTTTTAATATCCATCATTATACTTAATCATATCAATGACAACGCCACTGAAAAGCGAACGAAGACTGGTGATCGCCAGACTTAAATGTCCTATTTTTATATCCATCATTATACTTAATAATATCAATGACAACGCCTCTGAAAAACTGAACAAGTCAGTTGATCGCTAGGCTTAAAAGTAATTTTTTCTTTATTTCCATCATTATTATTAATAATATCAATGACAACGACACTGAAAATCGAACAAAGTCTGGTGATCGTCACACTTAAATGTCATTTATTTTATTTCCATCATTATACTTAATAATATCAATGACAACGTCACTGAAAAGCGAACAAAGTCTGGTGATCGCCAGACTTAAATGTAATTTTTTTATTCCATCATTATTCTCAATAATATAATGACAACGCCACTGAAAAACGAACAATTCAGATGATCGCCAGGCTTAAAAGTAATTTTTTCTTTATTTTCATCATTATTATTAATAACCTCAATAACAACGCCACTGAAAAGCGAACAAAGTCGGGAGATCGCCAGACTTAAATGTTCTTTTTTTTATATCCATCATTATCCTTAATAACCTCAATAACAACGCCACTGAAAAGCGAACAAAGTCGGGTGATCGCCAGACTTAAATGTTCTTTTTTTTATATCCATCATTATCCTTAATAACCTCAATAACAACGCCACTGAAAAGCGAACAAAGTCGGGAGATCGCCAGACTTAAATGTTCTTTTTTTTATATCCATCATTATCCTTAATAACCTCAATAACAACGCCACTGAAAAGCGAACAAAGTCGGGTGATCGCCAGACTTAAATGTTCTTTTTTATATCCATCATTATCCTTAATAACCTCAATAACAACGCCACTGAAAAGCGAACAAAGTCGGGTGATCGCCAGACTTAAATGTTCTTTTTTATATCCATCATTATCCTTAATAACCTCAATAACAACGCCACTGAAAAGCGAACAAAGTCGGGTGATCGCCAGACTTAAATGTTCTTTTTTATATCCATCATTATCCTTAATAACCTCAATAACAACGCCACTGAAAAGCGAACAAAGTCGGGTGATCGCCAGACTTAAATGTTCTTTTTTATATCCATCATTATCCTTAATAACCTCAATAACAACGCCACTGAAAAGCGAACAAAGTCGGGTGATCGCCAGACTTAAATGTTCTTTTTTTCATATCCATCATTATCCTTAATAACCTCAATAACAACGCCACTAAAAAGCGAACAAAGTCTGGTGATTGTCACACTTAAATGTAATTTTTTTATTTCCATCATTATTCTTAATAATATCAATGACAACGCCACTGAAAAAATGAACAAGTTAGATGATCGCCAGGCTTAAAAATATTTTTATTTCTTTATTTCCATCATTACTATTAATAATATCAATGACAACGTCACTGAAAAGCGAACAAAGTCTGGCGATCGCCAGACTTAAAGGTTCTTTTTTCATATCCATCATTATTCTTAATAATATCAATGACAACGCCACTAAAAAGCGAACAAAGTCTTCGAAAAAAAGCCACGTAAAAAGGGAAAAACAAAGTATTTGCGAGCTTATTTTCACTCCGTCCGCCAGAAAATTCAAGCGCAAAAATAGTTGGTCAGTGTCGCATTCCATAATAGGAATTATGCAGCTTGTTGCAAACGCTGCCTCATCCTTTCCTCCCTTTGCATTATGCAAGCTTTGCTTCCCGTTGTATCATACTGGGACCATGAAAAGAGAATTTACTCCTTCAACATTTAATGAGGTTTTTTTTTCTTTCATTTTTTTTTTTTTTTTTTTGCATAATGAACTTTATTATATTTACGTCTATTCTTTGGTCTCGGCATCAAAGATTATTATATGTAGGCACAGACTTAAAGATACTGAATTCTAAGGGCATGTGTTTTTTTTTTTTTTTATAATGAACTTTATTATCTTTACTTTTATTCTCTGGTCTCGCATCAAGGATGATTAAATGTTTACAGACACAGACTTAAAGATACTGATTGCTAATGACGTGTTTTTTTTTCTTTTTTTTTTAACACTTCGGGAGGATTTTCTCGTTCAAGAGAAATTAATAGAGATATACGTGGTGTATATGCGTATTTCATAAATATCCATGAACACAGGCACTCGTGCGTGGACACACACCTACACTCACAGATGTATATATACATACATAAGTATACATGTACCTGTCTCTATGCATATGTATTGTACAAATTAGCAAATATATATATATATATATATATATATATATATATATATATATATATATATATATGTATATATATATATGTATGTATATATATACATACATACATATATTTATATATGTATATATATAGACACACACATATACAGTATATATGTATATATATATATATATATATATATATATATATATATATATATATATATATATATATATATATATATATATGCATCTGTAAGAAAATCAACACTAATTACAGACAAACAGTAATTTCATAAAGAAAGTAATTACCGAACCAAAAAGTAATTTCCAATTTCTGTCCGAAAGAATGATATCAATTACAGACAAACACTAATTTCATAAAGTACAAAACCGAACCCTGAAGAAACGCGAGGAAGAATTTTCGTAGCGCCAAAGAAAGAACACGAGAGATAATGTAACTTCTTAAACAAACACGGTCAGGTAATTTCCGGCCAGTCCTCCTGAGAGCAAAAGTTAATTACGCCTTAGCGTAGGTCTTGAAAAATAAAGCATTAGTGGTACGTTGCTTCATACAGGCCTCGAAATAAAAAGTGGTGGTGTTTGATCTTGTCAGGGACTCGTGTGCTGTAGAATATTCAATGGATTTATTCGAGTTTTTGTTGAGTTTTGTTTTTGATTAAGAAAAAATATTTGAAAAAAAAGAATGGGAGAATTTTTTTATGTTTAGTCTTTCGTCTTTTTTTTATTTGTAGGTAAATTTTCACTATGTCATAGATATCATATATCTTATTCCTTGTCTCTGCACTCCGTGAGTGACCTTTAAACCTTATACACACACGTATATATATGTATGTATATATATATATATATATATATATATATATATATATATATATATATATATATATATATATATATATATATATATATATATATATACATATATATGAATATATATATATATATATATATATATATATATATATATATATATATATATACGTATATGTATATATACACACACACACACACACATATATATATATATATATATATATATATATATATATATATATATATATATATATATATATGTGTGTATATATCTATACATATATACTGTATATATAATCACACACACACATATATATATATATATATATATATATATGAAAAAATATATAAGGATATATATATACATATCTATATATAAACTGTATATATAAACATATATATCAAGAGAAAAAAAATCAGATAAATAATAGTCATCACCGTCCTACCTCGATGCAATATTCATACTCCCGCACTCAGTACAGTCAAGTGAGACTTGTGCCAGAAGAATTCCCAATCTAACGCCTCCTTCGGAAAAGTAGAAAGAAATCCAGGCATTACCGACTGTCAGTTAAGATAAGGGATGACGTCAGGTTACTGTCAATTTTCATATGTCGCTTCGCATCGCAAGTAGAATAGTGCCGGGTGGTCGAATATATGAATATAGTACTAAAAAAAAAAAAAAAAAAAAAAAAAAAAAAAAAATCGGATATTCTCCGCAAACGTATTCTGCCTCATTATTATTATTATTATTATTATTATTATTATTATTATTATTATTATGCAAGCTACAACCCTAGTTGGAAAAGCAAAATGCTATAAGCCCAGGGGCTCCAATAGGGAAAAATAGCCCAGTGAGGAAAGGAAATAAGGAAATAAATAAACGAAGAGAACAGATTAACAATAAATCATTCTAAAAAAAGTAACAACGTCAAAACAGATATGTCATATATAAACTATTAACAACGTCAAAAACAAATATGACATATATAAACTATAAGAAGACTCATGTCCGCCTGGTCAACAAAAAAGCATTTGCTCCAACTTTGAACTTTTGAAGTTCTACTGATTCAACTACCCGATTAGGAAGATCATTCCAGCCTCAGCCGTATTTCAGTAAAATACAGGCGACCGTAATTATACTCTACTTTGTTATTATCTTTTACGGGTTGTTGATCGTAATATCCCTCCTTTACGTCACCATATCCGTTTTTAAAACAGTAAATGCCTGGCAACATTTATTCCATGATTTTTTACCGATTTTTTAGGCAAATTTTTCAGTGTAGAGTAATATTGATACGTTCATGTTAATATGAAGGTCTTAATTTGGAATGAATTTCAGAGGAAAATAAATGCAATACTATCTATTCATAAAATACTGTATTTTTTCATGTCTTATTGAGTACCAAATATGAAAGGATACGTTCAATAAGATGAAAATAAGGGAAATTGAGATAAATTTATGTAATTATCAAGGCCTTGTGTTTTCATTTCAGATATAAAAATTACAGCAATACTATCTTTAAAAACTACTGTATTCTTTATCAGGTATTATTTAGTCCAAAATTTGAAATAATACGATTAGTTAAAAACAAAAATATGCGAAATCAATCATCGTTCCTTTAATTAATTATTTCGTAATTAAATCTACTTTCTTCAGACATTTCATTGTCTAAATATCTTTAGGAAAGCAGAGCAAAAATAACAACGTTTCTTGTAATATTCAATTACTATTTTTTTTTATATTTTGTCTAATAATGTAATACTGCAATTATGTAATATTCAATTATTGTAATTTTTCATATTTTGTCTAATAATGTATCAATGTAATATTCAGTTACTAATAGTATTTTTTTCATATTTTGTCTAATAGTGTATTAATGTGATATCAAATTACTGTAATTTTTCATACTTTGTCTAAAAATGTAATGATATAATATTCAATTATTGTAATTTTTTTCATTTTTCAAACTTTGTATAAAAATGTAATAATATAATATTCAATTATTGTAATGTTTTTCATATTTTTTTCTAATAATGTAATAACGTAGTATTATCTGACTCCTCCAAATGATGGATATAATAACATTTAACCTAAGTTGTAGACTAAATGCCGTTATTAGAAAATTTTCATCCATTTTTTTTACAATAATAACTTACATTTCAGCTCAGAAAAGTTAAAAAGTTACGTTTACTTCTAAAATAATTAATTTTCAAATCGAATATTTTTCTGACAGCTCCAGTTTCTAATAGATATTTAACTAATAGTTGAAAACACTAAATAAATAAAATATATACAGCTTTTTAGCTATGGTAAGCAGCTCTTCTATGAGAAGGACACTACAAAACCAAACCAATATTCTCTAGTCTTGGGTAGTGCCATAGCCTCTGTACCATGGTCTTCCACTGTCTTGGGTTAGAGTTCTCTTGCTTGAGGGTACACTAGAGCACACCATTCTATATTATTTCTCTTCCTCTTGTTTTGTTAAAGTTTTTATAGTTTATATAGGAGATATTTAAATGTTGTTACTCTTCTTAAAAAATTTTCTTTTCTTTTCTTTTCCTTTCCTCACTGGGCTATTTTCCCTGTTGGAGCCCCTGGGCTTATAGCATCTTGCTTTTCCAAGTAGGGTTGTAGCTTAGTAAGTAATAATAATGATAATAATATCAATTGCACCACGAATAATTGGTTTTCATCTCTCTCACTCACTCTCTCTCTCTCTCTCTCTCTCTCTCTCTCTCTCTCTCTCTCTCTCTCTCTCTCTCTCTCTGCATATTGTTTCATCACATAATTGCCTTCCTTTGTTACCGTCTGACATCTTACAAATCTTCATTATCAAGAGAGAAATTAAACATCACAGGTGACGCAGAACGAAACGA
The DNA here is from genome assembly GCF_036898095.1 of Palaemon carinicauda. Taxonomy (NCBI): domain Eukaryota; kingdom Metazoa; phylum Arthropoda; class Malacostraca; order Decapoda; family Palaemonidae; genus Palaemon; species Palaemon carinicauda. Next base: position 58,050,488 of record NC_090761.1, on the reverse strand, counting down.
CATTTTCATATTAAAAAGCAGACGTTTCTTCCAACTATTTTCTCCAATTTTTTTTTTGTTCTTTTTTTCTTAGATAAATACTTTTATCATCATTATACCTATGATTAATGATGTTCATAAAGTTCTCTACAATTCTTTCTGTACCTATACCCAGTTAGTGAAGAGTAATGGACAGTATTTGTTTAATGATATATGTTATGTAACACTTTCTGAGTGGGGAGTAACGCCATAATCAGAAAAACTGTACAAGTCAGTGCCACCCATACTAGCTTGGGTTGCTGTGAGTGATCCGACTAAAGTTTCCCACCATCATCAGTCTACAGTGACCAGCGTGGTGATGAGAAATAGCCAAACCCATACTAGCTTGGGTTGCTGTGAGTGATCCGACTAAAGTTTCCCACCATCACCAGTCTGCAATGACCAGCGTGGTGATAAAAAAATAGCTAAACCCAAGACATGAATAAAGACATCTCTGGAGTCTTTGTCATACAGTGGACTAGAAATGGTTCCGTTTGTTGAAGCCTTTGTCCTGCAGTGGACTAGAATCGGCTGTTTGTTGTTATATAACGACCGATAATTGTTCTCTCTCTCTCTCTCTCTCTCTCTCTCTCTCTCTCTCTCTCTCTCTCTCTCTCTCTCTCAAGAACGGGATATAAGAAAAATTTCTCCCCTTCTCCTAAAAAGGACTCGTCGATCAAATTACTTTTCCTTAATGGTACAATATATGTTGTCATTGTTGTTGACATGGTGTTTTGAGATCCCTTCCCCCCCCCCCTCTCTCTCTCTCTCTCTCTCTCTCTCTCTCTCTCTCTCTCTCTCTCTCTCTCTCTCTCTCTCTCTTATTTTCCAGGTCATTGAATTTCAGTTTTCTTTAAATTGACTCCCTTCTCGGTGTCAATTTGGACGTCCATCTATTTTTAATGGGATAAAAAAAAATAATTCGAAATCTTTAGGGTCAGATCATTAAAACATTTCATAATTATTAATTGATAATTATGATTTACTGAGAAGCTGTATATGCTCCAGTAGTTCATTTTCATCCATCCAACTTCATGCCTCTTTAATATGATATAAATGTTAACATGGGCAGATAATGTTAATGTTATCATGTCATATACCTATATTAATTCATGATACCATAGGAGTTTGTTTCTATAGCAGATTTAAAGTTCACTGGGCTATTTTAAATGTTGGAGTCTTTGGGGTTATAGCATCTTGCTTTTCCAGCTTGGGTTGTACCTTAGCTAGTAATAATAATAATAATAATGATAATGATAATAATGATAATAATAATAATAACAACAACAACAACAACAATAATAATGATAATAATAAATTAATTATTATTATTATCATTAATAATAATAATAATAATAATAATAATAATAATAATAATAATAATATTAATAATAATAATCGTGTGTGGATATTAAATTTAACCTTATTTCATAATAATGATAATAATAATAATAATAATAATAATAATAATAATAATAATAATAATAATAATGATAATTTACAGTAGAACAACACCCCGGAAATTAACTTTCATCTTATACTTTTTAGGTTTCACAATGTTATAATATTAACATTTTAAATTAAAATTCTTTCCATGTGTTTGTAGAATATTCATGTCATATCAAGTATTGTTTTCCTCAAAGTAAAGTGTGAACGAAAAAATGCATTATCAAATGAGGCAGTTTTGATTATGCTTAATTAACGTGAAGGTTCCTGATTTGCATAAAATGGACAACAAATACGATCTCTCTCTCTCTCTCTCTCTCTCTCTCTCTCTCTCTCTCTCTCTCTCTCTCTCTCTCTCTCTCTGCTTCTCAATTGCAAATCTTCATTCCTAATGTACAGTTCGCATACGAGTTCCATCTTCTCCCCATTGCTAAAAAATCCTTCTCTCTCTCTCTCTCCTCTCTCTCTCTCTCTCTCTCTCTCTCTCTCTCTCTCTCTCTCTCTCTCTCTCCTTGCTTCGCCTGCTTCTTAAGTATAAATCTTCCTACCTAATGTACAGTTCACATACGAGTTCCATCTTCTCCCCATTGCTAAAAAATCATTCTCTCTCTCTCTCTCTCTCTCTCTCTCTCTCTCTCTCTCTCTCTCTCTCTCTCTCTCTCTCTCTCTCTCTCTCTCTCTCTCTCATTTCATTATGCACTATCTCCATTCTTAATTTCCCCTCATTTGGAACCAGCATTTCCATCTGGGAGCCAACCCACTCATTACCTTTCTCGGTCTCCCCTCAGCTAACATATGAGGGTAATCGGACTTCTAATATACAGAACAGTAAACTTGCGTTTGGCGGAACCTACCCTTGGCCGGTGCAAGGGGGGGGGGGGGGTGACTTTGAAGGAAGGTTTTGCAAGTTTCTTTGGATCTTTTTTAATTTACCATCTTTGACTTATTTGTTCCATTTGGTCCCTTTGATGGTGGGAACTTTATCACTCACCGATATATTTTTGTATATATATACATATGTCTATCTATCTACCTACTGTACCTATCTATCGATCTACCTATCTATCTATCTATTTATATATACATATATATATATATATATATATGTATGTATATGTGTGTACTGTACGTATATATATATATATATATATGTATATATATAATATATATATATGTACATATATACATATATATATATATATATATATGTATATATATACATACATATATATATATATATATATATGCATGTGCGCGTATATGCGTTTGTATTTTTGAGCAAATTCGTCTCTGTGGGATTATTTTCAATCATTTCCATATCTCACGACAATATTTTTGGCTCATAATTAATTCGTATGACTCCAATATATCATAGCAAATTAACATAAACACATTACATTGCATTTATACATTATGCAATACATGAAAAACATCTTACGTTCAAAGCAAACACTTATTCAGCAGAGAAATCATCCTCTTTTGCATTTCCTGTATATGAAGACTAATAGCTTTCCTTTACTTAGGAAATACTTCTTCACAATGTGGAAATCAGTGTCTACAAATAAATGGCCCTCGGTGCTCGCTGGAGCCTTTGCTGAAAGAATATTTGTTTTCCATTAGTGGAGTGGATGAGCTTTTTCCAATTTCCATTTTTTGGCTTCGTCCCTTTTTTTTCTACCGTCATTTTTATTGACTTGCATTCGGAAGGGAAAATTTCTATTTTTTTTAAATGTTTTGATATTTTTTTCTGAATTTCGTTCTAAATTTAGACTTCATAAATCATTGGCAACAATTCTAATTCTATTCTATCTTATTTCTCGACCTCTTGTTTTTTTTTCTTTTTACTTTTTTATAGTTTATAATATGAAAGATTTATTTTAATGTTGCTACTGTTCTTAAAATATTTTATTTCAATTGTTCATTACTTCTCTTGTAGTGTCTTTATTTCCTTATTACCTTCCCTCACTGGGGTATTTTTATCCTGTTGGAGCCCTTGGGCTTATAGCATCCTGCTTTTCCAACTAGGGTTGTAGCTTA
>NC_090761.1:58030807-58046487 GCF_036898095.1 Palaemon carinicauda | reverse complement strand
ATATATATATATATATATAATATATATAATATATATATATATATATATATATATATATATATATATATATATATATATATATATATATATATATATATATATATATATATATTATATATATATATATATATATATATATATATATATACAGACACACACACACACACACACATATATATATATATATATATATATATATATATACAGACACACACACACACATACATATATATATATATATATATATATTTGTATCTGTAAGAAAAACAACACTAACTACAGACAAACAGTAATTTCATAAAGAAAGTAATTACCGAATCAAAAAGTAATTTCCAATTTCTGTCTGTAAGAATGATATCAATTACAGACAAACACTAATTTCATAAAGAGCAAAACCGAACCCCGAAGAAACGCGAGGAAGAATTTTCGTAGCGCCAAAGAAAGAACACGAGAGATAATGTAACTTCATAAACAAACACGGGCAGGTAATTTCCGGCCAGTCCTCCCGAGAGCAAAAGTTAATTACGCCTTAGCGTAGGTCTTGAAAAATAAAGCATTAGTGGTACGTTGCTTCATACAGGCCTCGAAATAAAAAGCGCTGGTGTTTGATCTTGTCAGGGACTCGTGCGCTGTAGAATATTCAATGGATTTATTCGAGTTTTATTGAGTTTTGTTTTTCATTAGGAAAAATTATTTAAAAAAAAGAATGTGAGAATTTCTTATGTTTAGTCTTTCGTCTTTTTTATATTTGTAAGCAAATTTTCACGATGTCATTTATATCATATATCCTATTCCTTGTCTCTGCCTTCATGAGTGACCTTTAAACCTTATACATACACATACACACACATATATATTTCACATATATTCATGATATATATATATATATATATATATATATATATATATGTATATGTATGTATATGTATATATGAATATATATGTGTGTGTGTGTATATACTGTTTATATAAACATAAATCAAGAGAAAAAAAATCAGATAAATAATAGTCATCACCGTCCTACCTCGATGCAATATTCATACTCCCGCACTCAGTACAGTCAAGTGAGACTTGTGCCAGAAGAATTCCTTATCTAACACCTCCTTCGGAAAAGTAGAAAGAAATCCAGGCATTACTGACTGTCAGTTAAGATAAGGGATGACGTCAGGTTACTGTCAATTTTCATATGTCGCTTCGCATCGCAAGTAGAATAGTGCCGGGTGGTCGAATATATGAATATAGTATTACCAAAAAAAAAAAAAAAAAAAAAAAAAAAAAAAAAAAAAATAAAAATCGGATATTCTCCGCTTACGTATACTGCCTCAGCCATATTTCAGTAAAATACAGGCGACCGTAATTATACCCTATTTTGTTACTATCCTTTACGGGTTGTTCATCGTAATATCCCTCCTTTACGTCACTATATCCGTTTTTAAATCGGTAAATGCCTGACCACATTTATTCCATGATTTTTTACCGATTTTTTTACGGCAAATTTTTCAGTGTAAAGTAATATTGAAACGTTCATGTTAATATGAAGGTCTAAATTTTGAATGTATTTCAGAGAAAAATAAAAAGCAAAACTCTCTAATTAGAAAATACTGTATTTTTTCATGTCTTATTGAGTACCAAATATGAAATGATACGTTCAATTAGATAAAAATAAGTGAAATTGAAATAAATTTATGTAATTATCAAGGCCTTGTGTTTTCATTTCAGATACAAATATTACAGCTATACTATCTTTAAAACTACTGTATTCTTTATCAGGTATTATTTAGTCCAAAATTTGAAATAATACGATTAGTTAAAAAAAAATATGCGAAATTAATCATCGTTCCTTTAATTATTTTATTTCGTAATTAAATCTACTTTCTTCAGACATTTCATTGTCTAAATATCTTTAGGAAAGCAGAGCAAAAATAACAACGTTTCTTGTAATATTCAATTACTATAATTTTTAATATTTTGTCGAAGAATGTAATAATGTAATATTCAATTACTATTTATTTATATCTTACCTAATAATGTAATACTACATTTATTTAATATTTTGTCTTAATAATGTATTAATGTAATATTCAGTTACTAATAGTATTTTTTCATATTTTGTCTAATAATGTATTAATGTAATATTCAGTTACTAATGGTATTTTTTCATATTTCGTCTATTTATGTATTAATGTGATATCAAATTACTTAATTTTTCATACTTTGTCTAAAAATGTAATAATATAATCAATTATTTAATTTTTTTTCATTTTTCAACTTTGTCTAAAAATGTAATAATATAATATTTAATTATTGTAATATTTTTTCATATTTTTTTTTTTAATGATGTAATAACGTAGTATTATCTGTCTCCTCCAAATGATGGATATAATAAAAGTGAGCTTAGTTGTCAACTAAATAATATTATTAGCGAATTTTCATCCATTTCTTTGCAATAATAACTTACATTTCAGCTCAGAAAAGTTAAAAAGTTACGTTTATTTTTAATACTAATTAGTTTTCAAATCGAATATTTTTCTGACAGCTCCAGCTTCTAATAGATATTTAACTAATATTTGAAAACACTAAATTAAGAAAATATATAAAACTCTTCAGGTATGGTAAGTAGCTCCTCTAGGAGGACACTATAAAATCAAACCAATGTTCTCTAGTCTTGGGTAGTGCCAGAGTCTCTGTACCATGGTCTTCCACTGTCTTGGGTTAGAGTTCTCTTGCTTGAGGGTACACTCCAGCACACTATTCTATCTTATTTCTCTTCCTCTTGTTTTGTTGAAGTTTTTATAGTTTATATAGGAGATATCTGAATCTTATTACTCTTCTTAAAATATTTTATTTTCCTTTTTTTTCCTTTCCTCACTGGGCTAATTTCTTTGTTGGAGCCCCTGGGCTTATAGCATCCTGCTTTTCCAAGTAGGGTTGTAGCTTAGTAAGTAATAATAATGATAATAATATCAATTCCACCACGAATAATTGGTTCTCATCTCTCTCTCTCTCTCTCTCTCTCTCTCTCTCTCTCTCTCTCTCTCTGCATATTGTTTCATCTCATAATTGCCTTCCTTTGTTACCGTCTGACATCTTACAAATCTTCATTATCAAGAAAGAAATTAAACATCACAGGTGACGCAGAAGGAAACGACATTTTCATATTAAAAAGGAGACGTTTCTTCCAACTATTTTCTCCATTTTTTTTTTGTTCTTTTTTATAGATGAATACTTTTATCACCAGTATATCTATGATTAATGATGTTCATAAAATTTTATACAATTCTTTCTGTACCTATACCCAGTTAGTGAAGAGTAATGGACAGTATTTGTTTAACGATATCTATTATGTAACGCTCTTTCTGAGTGGGGAGTAACGCCATGATCAGCAAAACTGTACGAGTCAAGGCCACCCATACTAGCTTGGGTGGCTGTGAGTGATCCGACTAAAGTTTCCCACCATCACCAGTCTGCAATGGCTAGCGTGGTTATAAAAAATAGCTAAACCTAAGACATGAATAAAAACATCTCTGGTGTCTTTGTCATACAGTGAACTAGAAATGGTTCCGTTTGTTGAAGCCTTTGTCCTGCAGTGGACTAGAATCGGCTTTTTGTTGCTATATAACGACCGATAATTGCTCTCTCTCTCTCTCTCTCTCTCTCTCTCTCTCTCTCTCTCTCTCAAGAACGGGATATAAGAAAAATTTCTCCCCTTCTCCTAAAACGGACTCGTCGATCAAATTACTTTTCCTTAATGGTACCATATATGTTGTCATTGTTGTTGACATGGTGTTTTGAGATCCCTTCCCCCACCTCTCTCTCTCTCTCTCTCTCTCTCTCTCTCTCTCTCTCTCTCTCTCTCTCGCTTATTTTCCGAGTCATTGAATTTCAGTTTTCTTTAAAATGACTCCCTTCTCAGTGTCAATTTCGACGTCCATCTATTTTTAATGGGATAAAAAAAAAACAATTAGAAATCTTTGGGGTCACATCATTAAAACATTTCATAATTATTGATTAATAATTATGATTTATTGAGAAGCTGTATATACCCTTGAATTAAAACTCCAGTAATTCATTTTCATCTATGTAACTTCATGCCTCTTTGATGTAATATAAATGTTAACATTGACAGATGATTTCTTAACTGATATAAATAATGGGAAGCAAATCTTTGATAATGATATTACGTCATTTACCTATATTGATTCATCATATTATAGGAGTTTATTTCTTTAGCAGATTTGAAAGTCATTGGGCTATTTCAAATGTTGGAGTCTTTGGGGTTATAGCATCCTGCTTTTCCAGCTTGGGTTGTACCTTAGTTAATAATAATAATAATGATAATAATAATAATGATAATAATAATAATTATAATAATAATAACAACAACAACAACAACAATAATAATAATAGTAATAATAATAATAACAATAATGATAATAAAAATACTACTACTACTACTAATAATAACAATCGTGTGTGGATATTAAATTTAATCTTATTTCATAATAATAATAATAATAATAATTTACAGTAGAACAACACCCCGGAAATTAACTTTCATCTTATACTTTTTAGGTTTCACAATGTTATAATATTCATATTTTAAACTTCTATTCTTTCTCCGTGTTTGTAGAATATTCATGTCATATCAAATATTTTTTTCCTCATAGTAAGGTGTGAACGAAAAAATGCATTATCAAATGAGGCAGTTTTGATTATGCTTAATTAACGTGAAGGTTCCTGATTTGCATAAAATGGACAACAAATACGATTCTCTCTCTCTCTCTCTCTCTCTCTCTCTCTCTCTCTCTCTCTCTCAATTATAAATCTTCATACCTAATGTGCAGTTCGCATACGAGTTCTATCTTCTCCCCATTGCGAAAAAATCCTTCTCTCTCTCTCTCTCTCTCTCTCTCTCTCTCTCTCTCTCTCTGCTTCTCAATTGTACATCTTCATACCTAATGTGTAGTTCGCATCCGAGTTCCATCTTCTCACCATTGCTAAAAAATCATTCTCTCTCTCTCTCTCTCTCTCTCTCTCTCTCTCTCTCTCTCTGCTTCTCAATTATAAATCTTCCTACCTAATGTGCAGTTCGCATACGAGTTCCATCTTCTCCCCATTGCGAAAAATCTCTCTCTCTCTCTCTCTCTCTCTCTCTCTCTCATTTCATTATGCACTATCTCCATTCTTAATTTCCCCTCATTTGGAACCAGCATTTCCATCTGGCAGCCAACCCACTCATTACCTTTCTCGGTCTCCCCTCAGCTAACATATGAGGGTAATCGGACTTCTAATATACAGAACAGTAAACTTGCGTTTGGCGGAACCTACCCTTGGCCGGTGCAAGGGGGGGGGGGGGGGGCGTGACTTTGAAGGAAGGTTTTGCAAGTTTCTTTGGATTTTTTTTTAATTTATCATCTTTGACTCATTTGTTCCATTTGTTCCCTTTGATGGTGGGAACTTGATCACGCATCGATATATATTTGTGGGTGTACACACACACACACACGCACACACACACATATATATATATACATATATATATATATATATATATATCTGTGTGTGTCTGTGTGTGCGTGTGTGTGTACTGTAGGTGTATATATATATATATATATATATATGTATACATACACAAATACTGTACATATGTCTACATATATATCTATGTATAAATACACATACTATATATATATATATATATATATGCGTGTGCGTATATATACGTTTGTATCTTCAGGCAAACTCATCTCTGTGGGATTATTTTAATCATTTGCATATGTCACAACAATATTTTGGGCTCATAATTAATTTGCATGACTCCAATATATCATAGCAAATTAACATAAACACATTACATTACATTTATACATTATGCAATACACGAAAAATATCTTACGTTCAAAGCAAACACTTATTCAGCAGAGAAATCATCCTCTTCTGCATTTCCTGAATATGAAGACTAATAGCTTTCCTTTACTTAGAAAATACTTCCTCACAATGTGGAAATCGGTGTCTACAAATAAATGGCCCTCGGTGCTCGCTGGAGCCTTTGCTGAAAGAATATTTGTTTTCCATTAGTGGAGTGGATGAGCCTTTTCCAATTTCCATTTTTTTGGCTTCGTCCCTTTTTTTTTCTACGGTCATTTTTATTGACTTGCATTCGGAAGGAAAATTTCTATTTTTTTTAAATGTTTCGATATTTTTTCTGAATTTCGTTCTAAATTTAGACTTCCTAAATCATTGGCAATAATTCTAATTCTATTCTATCTTATTTCTCTACCTCTTGTTTTTTTTTTTTTTTACTTTTTTATAGTTTATGATATGAAAGATTTATTTTAATGTTGTTACTGTTCTTAAAATATTTTATTTCAATTGTTCATTACTTCTCTTGTAGTGTCTTTATTTCCTTATTTCCATCCCTCACTGTGGTATTTTTATCCTGTTGGAGCCCTTGGGCTTATAGCATCCTGCTTTTCCAACTAGGGTTGTAGCTTAGCAATTAATAATAATAATAATAATAATAATAACAATAATAATAATAATAATAATAATAATAATAATAATAATAATAATAATACCTGTTCATTTGCAACTATGGCCAGATTAGGAAGATCATTTTGCAATCTGGATACAGTTGGAATTAGAGGGGCACTCGGTACTGTAGAGAGCAGACCTCCGCAGCGGCAGCTTATTTCTCGGCCTTTTACTCGATCTTGACCTTGACCTTGACCTTTGACCTTAACATGTATTAATTAACGTGGATTTTCATACACTGAAATATGAGCCAAGTTTGAATTCTCTGTGTAACAACGATGTCCAAACTTATGGGTGATTATGTTAATAGGACATTTTCCTTCACCGTGACCTTAAATTTTGACCTTGATCTTCGAATATATATATATATATATATATATATGTGTGTATGTGTGTGTGTGTGTGTGGATGGATGCTCTTTGAGATAAAATGCTTAGATATATTTTTATATGGTTTACTAAAAGACGTAAAAACCTTTATATATTAGAGTAGTTTTGGAAATTGGGTGGAAATCTGCATGGCAAAAGCTACCACAAAAACATTTACCTAATAAAATAACAAAAGATATGTGTTAAAAAAACCTATTCTTGTTTACAGACAACAGAGCTGAGAAATCAGCTTTCTTTATAAAAAAAAAAAAAAAAAAAAAAAAAACGGGGGGAATGTACCATTTGGGTCTGCACTTCTAAATGCATCAATTTCCAGTGAAAGTGTTTTGATTTCACGTGACTTAAAAAACTAAATTAGTTTGTCTAGCTTTGGAAAACAGGAATGAGGAAGATTGAATTTCACATTATTGTTCTTGCTTTCAAGCACATCGATCGAAAGGGGTTGACTTTTCTTTTGGACAGTATGTGACAGAACCACTTTGTTAAGTCTACATAAAAAAAGTCCAGATTGTTTATGGCTTCAACCAGTGTTTCTGTCATGGTTAAATTTATTCCTTTCCACCTGAAGCTTTACTCTCTAGATATCAACAACTCCTAGCTCAGTATAGTTATTCCAAGTAAAATGTGATCGACTACATTTCTAAACATGACAAGCCTTCTGTTCCCCCGCATAAGCCTTTCTACAATCATCATTGAACTTGGGTGTTTTTTTTTATCTAATTTCAACAGACGAGAAGGAATACGCCTATTAATTAAATCAACCGAATTTTAATTTTGGAGAACAATTGACTCAACTCTTTTTATACTGGCAGGTATGTAGTTATTAGAACGACCTGCACTGAAGATGCAAGCCACGGGCTCTTGGGTTAAGGCAACCAAGTGTGACCAATTCCAATGCAAAAGATCTCTCAAAATGTCATTCCAATTGGCTTGAGATTTTGACCTTTCAAGAGCATGGCACTTCGGGGACATAGTGCTCAGTCTTAATTGCTAACGAAAACAAAGCAAGATCAAAATTCCCAAATGGAATGATTTTTCTTCCAGACGCTTTTACGATTAATCTAAAGCAGTTAAAAATAGTAAGCGTAGACATACGCCGATGCCTGCACGGAGAGCAAAATAGAAAAAAAAATAAAATAAAAAAAAAATAAAAAAAATAAATAAAAAAAGAAGGAAAAAAATAAAAAAAATAAACAAGAAAAGAAAGAAAAAAAATATATAGCCCTGTCGAATAAGTGAACAAAATGTGAGTGGAAATTGAAAATCGATAATGGTTATTCCAAAATGCCGTTTAGTTTGTTTTTGGACACTTCTGGGGCTGTTAGAAGCGCTGTAAAATTGTGCCATTTTGCAAATTTTATTGCTTAAAAATATTGCAGGCAAAGTTGTGGCCTCGGGTGTTTGAAAAAGCGTTTCTTCATATTCTGTTACCAACATTCTATGCATTCTTATATTTATGAAGCAAATATCTACACTAAGATTGTGTATATGAAGTATTTTTTACTATCATCTACGAGGTTATGATTACGGAAATGATTGCAATATTTATATTACACTAATATGCTAATGAGTTTTCGGTATGGCAGGATATTCTAATTGATTTTTTTTCTCTATTGCATATTTACGCACAAGAAAAAACTATCAATTTTAATCGCATGAGCATCACTCAAATTTGCTTAATTTTACTTAATTCTGATACGCAAAATCAATAAAGAGAGGTTCCGTTATTATTCTTAATCAGTTACATACCAAATTTAGAATTAAGATCCTGAGAAATTATATCTATTTCAAGTAGTTTCAACATCATCTGAGTTGTACGAGATTATATTACTGATAACTTCAAGCATATTTATCTTTTATTAATAGCATATCTATTCTGACTGATAATCAATGGACTCTTAGGAGTATGCAATTCTCTTACCGATCATCTTTGAAGAGGTTGAGACTTAACTGTTTTGTTTGATTTTTTTTTTTTTAGTACACTTTATCTCATATTTCATTAAGAAAATTGAAATATAAGTAAGCAATATTTGATGATGTTGAAACATAACTGTGCTGTTTTGTTAACCATTTATTTTACTTTCAGTTAAATATTCTTCATCATTTCATTAGGAAAATAGAGATATTGTGTCTAAGCAAGGTGATTGGGTTTTACGTTAGTGAAATCTAACAATAGATTATCAATTGGGAAAGGCAGAACAATAATAGCAATCTATTTAATCAATAATTTACTGAAAAAGGGCCATTCTTAAAGCATTCCAGATGGTGCAATTAATTTAGATTAAGAATGTCACTTTAATAACCAAATGATATTATTTTTAGAGATAGGATTTTGTTAATACATCAAAAACATTTCCTAGAAGTGTGAAAATTTTACATCTAAGCTTTCATTCTAAGAAATTGGAAAGAAAGCTGCTATATGTATTCAATTACCTTTTGTAGCTAGAAACTAAATGAATCTCACACACATATGTATATATATATATATATATATACATATATATATATATATATATATGTATATATATATATATATATATACACACATATATATACATATATATATATGTATATATATATATATATATATGTGTGTGTGTGTGTGTATTGTATATGCATACATAAATATATGCGTGTATATATATGCATACATAAATAAATGTATATAAACTCACACACATACACAGACACACATACATACATATATATATATATATATATATGTATATATATATAGTACATGAATATACATATATATATATATATATATATATAAATATACATATATATATGCATATATAAATATTCATATATATATATACTGTATATGTATATACATATACATATGTGTGTATATATATATATATATATATACATATGTATATATATATATATATATATACATATATATATATATATATATATGAGGAAATATATGTAATATCTATAAATACACCTTACATAACATCTTTACAATCTGGTACCACAGACAAAAAAAAAAAAAAATCATTGATATTCATTCTCACGTATATTTGCAGGGCGACTGTCATCTCGAATTATACCAGACCACGATCGACAACCTAATCCTTCAAGTGAGACATTCCCAGATGGCTCCTGGGAATCGGAATAGGAATTATTCCCTCTACATGATGCAGGAAGAGCGGGTAAGTTTGGGATTAAAAAAGAGAATTGAAAAAGACCACATATATAAACGTGAAAAAAGGGTATCAGTATAATCCTCGTAAAATGAAATAGTAGTGTGGATAGTTGCTTTTTTTAGAATGAATTTTTTTTTTCCATTTTGATATGAAAATAATATGATATTTTTAATATGTTATTAATACTAAGGATTATCATTATATAAATATATATGCTTACGAGGTTCGCATATGTGGTAAAGTCTAATATTGATAATAATAATAACAATAATAATAATAATAATAATAATAATAATATTGATAATGATAATTCATTCTTATAATCAGGTATTGTATAATAATAATAATAATAATAATAATAATAATAATAATAATAATATTGAAAATAACATAGATAATAATTCATTCTTATAATCAGGTATTGTCTAATAATAATAATAATAATAATAATAATAATAATAATAATAATAATAATAACGAGTTACGATCAATAACCTCCTCCTCTGGTATTTATGGCACCAATCATAGAAGCAACATGATATCGTTTAATGGTTTATACACTGAGTTTCAGACCCCATTAAACAGGGTAAATAGACATGCAACTGTGTCTACGTTAAATTATAATGGATATTACTGCACCCTTAACCACGCATTTAACTCCAACCTCTCACTCCGCCTCATTTATAACAATCGGAATTATTTAATCATCCTACCTGTAGGTCCAGTAGGAAGGGCGCACTCCTTTTATGCTACCTGTGGTTGAGTAGGTAGAAAATTAACCTGCTGTTCCAGTGGCCGGTGGTTTAATTTCTCTAAGATAATTTTATCGTTAGCAACTAATTTCACTCGATGTTGATTGCTTATGATTTATATATCAACACAGGGCTAATGGAGAAGAGGATAAAAGTGCGTCTTTTAACTGTTATTTGGGCAATTAGGTGGTTAGATAATAGTTAGGAGTACAGCCTTAACCACTATAATTCCATGCATATACTGCACCTTGAGAGTTTGTAGAGTTGAGTCAATGTTTAGTAATCCCGTTTTCTATTTATTAACCTCGTTTTCTATGTCTTTTTACATATGGTAAGGGGTATAAGTAAATTTAGTTTTTACCGTACAACTCATATTTGCTGTTCAATTGTGTTTTAGTCACCTCGTAGTTTCAGCAGGCGAGAATCGACTGACTGTCAGGTATTTAATTTTTAGGGCAAGTCAGTAACAGCACATTGGTTATTAACTCATCTCTACGTATCCATGTGTCAGCATTTATAGTAAATTTTATCCATGCCACCACGAATACGCATTAATATCTCTTAAAGTGCTCTTAGTAAATTCCCATAGTTAGGAGAGAGAGAGAGAGAGAGAGAGAGAGAGAGAGAGAGAGAGAGTGCACATTTAAATATAAGAAGTTTCCTTAAAAAATGATTAATATTAGGAGAGAGAGAGAGAGAGAGAGAGAGAGAGAGAGAGAGAGAGAGAGAGAGAGAGAGAGAGAGAATCCACATTTAAATTTAAGAAGTGTTCTTTAAGAAATCATTAATATTAGGAGAGAGAGAGAGAGAGAGAGAGAGAGAGAGAGAGAGAGAGAGAGAGAGAGAGAGAGAGAGAGAGAGAGAGAGAGAGAATGCATATTTGAATTTAAGAAGTGTTCTTAAAAATCATTAGTATTAGAGAGAGAGAGAGAGAGAGAGAGAGAGAGAGAGAGAGAGATAGGATATGTGTACCGCCGCCTCCTGTTGGCTGGAGGAATATAAAGGTGCCAACGCCTTCTCTTTAAGTGACACGTTGACACTCATGACCTGTCCCTGCTAGTCCTTGGAGAGTTTGAAGGAGGAAAAGTATTTACTGACAATATTCTCTGCTGAGGAGAAACGTATTTCCTAGTCTTTTCTTCACAATTAAGGATTTTTTTTATCATAAATTATTTTATTTATCCTTCTTTGTTCATTCCTGTTTATGTATTAACTGTTTGTTTTATACTTTATCTTGTGCTTTCCGATTATTACTTACTAAAATAATAATTTTTTCTACTGAGGAGAAAATTATTTCTTAGTCGGTGCACACACTTGAGTTTTCTCTTCACCATAATTTCTCTTACTTATCTCATTCTTGTTGTTAATTTTTACATAATTTATATAATAACTATTGATTCTGTATCCTATCTTGTAATGTCTAATTATTAGGCTACTTACTCTATTGACAATATTTCCTACTGAGGAGAAAAAATATTCCTTAGTTAGTGCACACACTTGAGGTTTCTCTTCACTATAATCTCTTATGTATATCACCCTTGTTAATTTTTGCATTATTTGTCTATTAACTATTGGTTATATAATCTATCTTGTCATGACTCATTATTATTTACCTATTGACAACGTTTTCTACTGAGAAAAGAATTTCTTGCTCTTTGCAGACAATTACCGGTTTTCTTCACCATAATTTCTCTTACGTATCCCATTCTTCTTTCTTGTTATTGTTTACATAATTTATTTATCAACTATTGGTTCTGTATCTTGTTCTGTCTCATTATCGGTCGATTCTTTCGATTGAAATTATTTTCTATATATTCAGCCTCTTATTTCTTTGATGCCATTTATCACATACAATTCTTTTTATTCTTAATATCTGATCTTCCTTAAATTCTCTTACTTATCTCATTTCTCTTGTTCATTTCAACTTATGTATTGACTGTTGGTTCTGTACTCTACCTTCGTCTGTTTAATTATTTCTCACTTCTTTCGTATCAAATTACATGGAAGACCCAGTCCTACATGGCTGAGGACTATGAAGCGTGAAGTAGGAGATGATGAATGGGTAAGTATTAATTTAAAAGCTCAATTTAAAGACGACTGGCGAAATCTAAGCGAGGCCCTTTGCGTCAAAAGCCGTAGGAGAAGATGAGGATGATGATGATGATGATGATGATAATAATGATATTCAGCTTCTACTTTCTTAAAGCCTATCTATCCCTCGCCCTTTTCATTCTTAATATCTCATTTTCCAGAGTCGTCTTATTCCCTGGTCTTTTTCATAATTTTTGCTCCAAAGACATTTTGGCCCTTTTAACCTCATTCAAATTCCAAATGCTTTTACTTCAGTGATAATTGCTTCCAGACAATTTTAGAACTTTACTGTCTTTTATTCTCAGAGCTTTTACCCAAGCCATTTTAGGTCAAGAATTTCATTTCACGATTTCTTCATATTTTAAAGTTATCTAGTATTCAAATGCAATACTCTAACACCCTTCCCTACCATCTGCAAACTGTAGTTCGCAAAAGATTATGAAGATTTTTTTTTCTTTTTTTAAGAAAAAATTAAGCAATTCTCCATATATTTCTTCGTACTTCGTATTTGTTGAAATCATAATCTGCAGAAGCCCAGCTTTTGCAGGTTATGATTTTTTTCTCATCTTTTATTTCATACACTTTCTCTCGGTAATTGCTTCATTACACATCACATATATAATAAAGCAAGGAAACAAAAAATCTTCTTTGCCAATGAAAACCAAATCCTAGGACAAGTTGTACTAATATGATGCATAGCTTTGATAAGCAAAAACATATGAATGAACCTTTGGCTAATTACATGAAATAAATAAATAAGACAATGCAATTATGAATTCAAGATCATAAATATGAAAATTTGGACAAATGGGTCTTCACAGATTCCACACACCTGTGAACTAAGTCACTTTATGCAAAAAAATCCCTTGTGAACTAAGTCACTTTATGCAAAAAATTCACCTGTGAACTAAGTAAATTTATGCAAATAATTCACCTGTGAACTAAGTGACCTTATGCAAATAATTCACCTGTGAATTAATTAACTTAATGCAAAAAATTCACCTGTGAACTAAGTGACTTTATGAAAAAAATTCACCTGTGAACTAAGTGACTTTATGAAAAAAATTCACCTGTGAACTAAGTGACTTTATGAAAAAAATTCACATGTGAACTAAGTCACTTTATGTGAAAAAATTCTGAAATGCTATAAGCGGTGGGATCTTCCCTGACTGTCGTTTGGGTAAAAAAAAAAAAATCATATATTTTAAATGTGTTCATTGTTCAAAATTTAGCTAGTTCGTACCAAAATTTCCTCACCGCTAATTTCGAGAAGAGATCTTACTAATGCCTCCCATTATTTCCGAAGAATTTTCCATTTGATTTTTTTTTTATTCAAGAATCTACGACAATGAAGTGATACTTCTCCAAAAGAGGGATCATAAACCTTTTTTTAGAATGGCTTTAATTATGAAAAAATATAATTCCGAAAATAATTCAACGTTTAAATTTATTAAATGCGCAATGTTTTAAACTTGAGTAGTTCGTACCAGAATTTCTTCACCACTAATTTTGAGAGGAGATCTTACAAATGCATCCCATTATTTCCGAACAATTCTCCATTTGATTTTTTATTACTATTTCTTATTTTCACGATTGTATGACAATGAGGCGTTACATCTCCATGAGAGCGGTCGTGAACCTTCTTTTTTAAATATATTTCTTAGCAAAACAGTTTGGAAATATATCTATATAACATATTTACATCTGGTACTGTAGAATCTAGACTTTTACTTATCTTTTAAAACTTCTTATACTGAAGATTTCTATTCACAGGAAATATTCAACTTTAATTATGCTTTATTTTAGACATGATTAACCTCGATAAAAATAAAAAAATTGAATTGGTTAGTATTTCTACTCAAACGTAATTTGTTTTTCCTTATGAAAACCCATTGTTCAAAATATTATAGGAATGTCATTCTTATAATGAACACGAATCACTGGAACAGATATTCAAAGAATTCGAAATAGTTCAAAGTTAAAATCCCACGTCTCTCATTTTGAAAATATTTTCTGTATTTCATCTAGTCACTGAATTCTCATACAGAATATTTTCATACCATTAGCTTTAATGAAATTAGTTATTGAGAAAAATACATAGTATCTTTTTTATGCATATTTTATTGATAATAAAACATTTTATCTAAGCCTCATATAATTTCTAGTATCTCTACTTACGGACATTTATCAAATGATTTCAAATTTATAACAATAAGCTATCGCAAATCTTACAATACCCTCCATTTGAAATATACATCTGAGTTATATGAAGGTGATGTATCTTGTTAATACTCTATTCTTATTTAATAGGACTTTTCAAGAGTGATATTAAAGTAATTCATATTTCTATGAACTAGCCTATAAGAGTCTAGGACAATAGCCCCCGAGGACAATTGGCCCCCGCCCCTCTCCCCCGAGGACAATTACCTCCCGAGGACAATTACCCCGTACGACAATTACCCCCCGAGGACAATTACCTCCCGAGGACAATTACCCCGAGGACAATTACCTCCCGAGGACAATTACCTCCCAAGTACAATTACCCCAAGGACAATTACCTCCTGGGGACAATTACCTCCCGAGGACAATTACCCACTAGGACAATTACCACCTGAGGACAATTACCCCCGAGGACAATTACCCCCTAGGACAATTACCCCCCCGAGGACAATTACCACCTGAGGACAATTACCTCCCAAGGACAATTACCTCCCAAGGACAATTACCCCCTAGGACAATTAACCCCAAGAACAATT
>NC_090761.1:58015807-58028307 GCF_036898095.1 Palaemon carinicauda | reverse complement strand
TCTCTTCCTTTTTTGGGGGGTTAAAATTTTTATAATTTATATAGGAAATATTTATGTAAATGTTACTGTTCTTAAAATATTTTATTTTTCCTTGGTCTTTTTCCTCACTGGGCTTATAGCATCCTGCTTTTCCAAGTAAGGTTATAACTAAGAAAATAAGAATAATAAGATCCTTTATCCTTCTTTTAGAACCACAAAAATATTCTCCCTATTTTAATCTATGGTCCCATCCAATAATTTTTCTACGAATTTCAAATATCTAATCAGCTGTATTCTTAATTATCTTCCATTTCTCTCGGGAGTTATCAAGCACATTCGGTATTATTACAGATATACAGAAAAAATATATAAATATAACAATTTTATATGAAACAATAAGCTAGTAGGACTGAAAAGCATTTTGTCGTAAGGAGTAATTACAAGAGCATGTGATTTAGAAAGAAAAAAATAATGATGTTTCCATAAATTGACACGATTGCCATCGTGTTAACCAATAAATTTTTAAATATAGAAAAAAAACCCTTTTACTAAAAGCAGCAGAAAACGTATTTGCAAAACAAATGAAACCATTATGAAAAAAGAATGAAGATTTTGTAGCAATGTCAAGTCATACATTTTTCGTGAAATCCTGCAAACGGCCTTATGCACTGTGGATTATGCAAATACGTCTCAGTTGCATTAGGGCCATAGTTGTTCTTTTACCTTCTAAAATGCTTATCCTTTTTATTTTGTCTATTCCCTTCTTTTACCATATTTTCCTGCAGCCGTATCTTTTATACATCTGTTTAATTTAGGAACTAACTGTGAATTATGCAAGTAGGTTTCAGTTGCATTAGATATGCAGATAGACTGCAGGGACATACTTGTTCTTTTACCATCTAAGATATTTATCCTTTTCATTTTGTTTATTCCCTTCTTTTAAGATACTTTCCCGCATCCATATCTTTTATACATCTATTTAATTTGGGTAATAAACACTTATCTGAATAGTGCAGAGTATATTTTAAAGTTACTCTTAATGAGTCCCCTTCTTGATTTCTTAATAAATTCATTTATGTACTGGTTCAAGTTGAATTTAGGACTTTTCTTTGTTCAATGAAAAGAAAAACTTCATTGATCCATATATAGAAGGTATGAGGAAACATACAAACTAATTATCATAATATGAAAGGACAAACGTTCTCTAAAATTTCATTCCCTTTCTCATAAAACATACACCAATTATCTTTCTTATAAAACACAGACGATATCCACTCTGTTCTAGTCTTGGGTAGTGCCATAGCCTCTGTACCACGGTCTTCCACTGTCTTGTGGTAGAGTTCTCTTGCTTGAGGGTTCACTCGAGCACAGTCTTCTATCTTATTTCTCTTTCTCTTGTTTTGTTAAAGTTTTTTATAGTTTATATAGGAGATATTTATCTTTATTTTGTTACTCCTCCTAAAATATTTTATTTTCCGTTTTTCCTTTCCTCACTGGGCTATTTTCCCTGTTGGAGCCCCTGGGCTTATAGCATCTTGCTTTTCCAACAAGGGTTGTAGCTTAGCAATTAATAATAATAATAATAATAATAATAATAATAATAATAATAATAATAATAATAAATAATAATAATAATAGTAATAATAATAATAATAATAATAATAATAATAATAGTAATAATAATAATAATAATAATAATATTCATATATCATCACCAATTAATAAGTTTAAATTTGCTTTCAAATGTAAAAATAAAATAGAGAAATTTTGAAAAAAAGCTGGTAGATCAATATCCACTGATTAATTACTGTTTCTTCTTAAGACCTCTTCCTTGACATTGAAACATCGAGCATTCATTTTCTATCACCACATCAAATAAAACAGCTGAATGAGAGATTGATAAAATCCTCGTGTTTATTCTCCTTTTCCTATTATTATTATTATTATTATTATTATTATTATTATTATTATCATTATTATTATTACTAGCTAAGCTAAAACCCTAGTTGGAAAAGCAGGATGCTATAAGCCAAGGGGCTCCAACAGGGAAAATAGCTCAGCGAGGAAAGGAAATAAGGAAATAAACTACGAGAGAGATTATTAACAATATAAAATATATTAATAACAGTAACAATATTAAAATAGATCTTCCATTTATAGACTATAAAACCTTGAAAAAAACAGAGGAAGATAAATAAGACAGAAAAGTGTACCTGAGTGCGCCCTCAAGCAAGAGAATTGGAGGTTGGTTTCTTTTCCCCCTTTAGGAATCATAATGGCCCTCTGGAGTTCTGAAACTCAACAAGGAGGATTCTTAATTAAAAAGGGTGTTTTTAACTGTACCCCTTGCCTGATGCTTCTATCTTTTTTATTCAGTTCCCAATCGATACTTACATTTTTATTGTTTTCTGCACATTTTGTCTGATTTACATAAGGGCTGTCATCCTCTCTTTATAAATGACTTCTCTCTCTCTCTCTCTCTCTCTCTCTCTCTCTCTCTCTCTCTCTCTCTCTCTCTCTCTCTCTCTCTTCTCTAAACCCGTCATGATTTTCCCTGTGTTAAAGCTCCCAATGCAAACGAATTTCGGATCTACAAACCAGATTACAAACAGTTCCTGAAAATAAATAAAAAATAAATTGCAAAAAATTATATACTCCATTTCACAAATCAGCACCCAGTGCATAAATCATCTCCCATAAACGCTAATTGAATCATCTCCCATCTGGTAATGATCTCTATCTCGTCAGAGAGATAATGGCCATCTCTCGTTTTGGCACCACATCAAATGGAATCCCGGATTGACTCAGTCTGATTAAATCCTTTGCAGGAGGAGCGTCTTAGGCCAACCGGGCTTCCTGTGATCCCCTAATTGGAGAGTCAGCTCTCGGTCTCCTTTAAGAGTCATGAATAGCCCCCAGGATATGAAGGACTCTTTGTGTCCCGTCTGTCTGTTTATTGACTTAAGTGTCTGTTGCCTGCGTTTTCCATTTTTTTTTAATTGGATTTTTCTCATGGCGGATTTAAAGGTTTAAAGGCAGTCCATGAATGGCAGAGGCAAGGGATAGTGACATTGCCCTATCGAGCAGGATAGTGCCCTAGAGACTGACCATATATACATATGGTCAGCGCCCAAAGCCCATCTCCACCCAAGCTAGGACTAAGGAGGGCCAAACAATGGCTGCTGATGATTGAGCAGATAGACCTATAGGCTCTCCCCAAAGCCACCCATCCTTGGCTCACAAGGATGGTGAGGTTACAGCGACCAAAGAAACTAACGAGTTCACCAGTCAGGGACGTTACCACATCGGCCAACACAACTCTTGGTTCGAGATTTGCATTTCAGAGACCACTTCCTTTAATTCTCTCTCTCTCTCTCTCTCTCTCTCTCTCTCTCTCTCTCTCTCTCTCTCTCTCTCCTCTCTCTCTCTCTCTCTCTCTCTCATATCGATTTACTCAATTATCTTCAGGTTCTTTTCGTCTCTTGAGATGCCCTCAAGCCTCTTTCAGGTTCTTAAAATACTAAAGGTTTCATTCGCAGTAAGTCGCCTTTCCATTAGTTGGATTAATCTAAAATCATGCTTAGATTCAAATTGTTTTTTTGAGCTATTTTTAGTTTCATTTAATACTTACTTTAATTTTCATATTATTATTATTATTACTAATATTATCATTATTATTATTATTATTATTATTATTATTATTATTATTATTATTATTATTACTTGCTAAGCTACATCCCTAGTTGGAAAAACAGAATGCTATAAGCCCAGGGGCCCCAATAAGGGATATGGCCCAGTAAGGAAAGGAAAGAAGGAAAAATAAAATATTTTAAGAAGAGTAACAACATTAAAATAAATATTTCCTATATTTCCTATATAAACTATGAAAAGAATCAGTTAGATATTCAAGTAATTAAAATATTCATGTGTATTTTCTTGATATTTATTTTTCATCTAATCTCCACTCTTCAAGATAATGTACTTTAAAACTACACAGGCTATTTATTTAGATATCTTTTATCTATGATATCCACTTAGTACATTTATTTTTCTTATCAACCAATTCTTATTCTAACTTTAGTTCTTGGTTAAAAGTAGATCCGGAGTCATCTACTGTATATAATTTTTTCCCCCATGGAATTTAGTGTCATATTCTTCTCACAGTTAATCATTATTATAAAATACTGTTATTAATATCAGATTATGAATAGATTAATGAAGAGCATACTCGTTTGTCAAACAGAACAACATTAATAATTTTCATCATCAATTATTTGAAACCTTGCATATATAACAGTTTTAAACTCTAATATACCTCTGAAGTATATTTATATCTTTTTGTGAAATCTTTGATTAAATATACTTCCCTCACCTAATTCCTAACATATTCATTAACAAGAAGGTATCTTAAAATCAAGTTCCTAAACTCGTTTTTTTCATTTATCTGCTCCTCACTTCCACCAAGACAGTGCTTTTCATTTCCCTTAACCTTTGGAAGAGAGAGAGAGAGAGAGAGAGAGAGAGAGAGAGAGAGAGAGAGAGAGAGAGAGAGAGAGAGAGAGAGAGAGGAGAGTGCATCACTAACCATGATTACTTTTCCTAGGAGTTATTTGACCTTTTGTAAACAAAAGATACCTTTGGCTTCTTAGAATCCAAATATGAATGAAAACCAAAGATGATATGGCAGCCTTTCAAACAAGTTCCACCAAATTGGTTTTTAATTTAATATCATACGATTTATATCCCCCAAATAAGATGAACTGACAGACACACAGACGCAGAGAGAGAGAGAGAGAGAGAGAGAGAGAGAGAGAGAGACAACAGGCGGAAACAAACTGACCTACTGATCTTAATCAAATAAAAGATCAAAAACATTCTTGCAACATCTCCGACGACCCAAGCCATATAAGGACACCTGCCTTTTTTATTATTGAAGCATCGTCGAAACAGAGAAATATAAAGGGGAATGGGGTCAGGCACTTGGTTAAGGAGAGTCGTGGGGAGTGGATAACAGAAGCCAAACATTTATGGGTCAGTGTTTCTCTGTTGTGGAAAAGGAAACACTGATTTTCGAGGAAAAGGAAACACTGATTTTCGATGAAGCGGAAACACTGATTTTCGATGAAGCGGAAACGCTGATTTTCGATGAAGCGGAAACACTGATTTTCGATGAAGCGGAAACGCTGATTTTCGATGAAGCGGAAACACTGATTTTCGAGGAAAAGGAAACACTGATTTTCGATGAAGCGGAAACACTGATTTTCGATGAAGCGGAAACACTGATTTTCGATGAAGCGGAAACACTGATTTTCGATGAAGCGGAGACACTGATTTTCGATGAAGCGGAAACACTGATTTTCGATGAAGCGGAAACACTGATTTTCGATGAAGCGGAAACACTGATTTTCGAGGAAAAGGAAACACTGATTTTCGAGGAAAAGGAAACACTGATTTTCGAGGAAAAGGAAACACTGATTTTCGATGAAGCGGAAACACTGATTTTCGATGAAGCGGAAACACTGATTTTCGATGAAGCGGAAACACTGATTTTCGAGGAAAAGGAAACACTGATTTTCGAGGAAAAGGAAACACTGATTTTCGAGGAAAAGGAAACACTGATTTTCGATGAAGCGGAAACACAGATTTTCGATGAAGCGGAAACACTGATTTTCGATGAAGCGGAAACACTGATTTTCGATGAAGCGGAAACACTGATTTTCGATGAAGCGTAAACACTGATTTTCGATGAAGCGGAAACACTGATTTTCGATGAAGCGTAAACACTGATTTTCGATGAAGCGGAAACACTGATTTTCGATGAAGCGGAAACACTGATTTTCGAGGAAAAGGAAACACTGATTTTCGAGGAAAAGGAAACACTGATTTTCGATGAAGCGGAAACACAGATTTTCGATGAAGCGGAAACACTGATTTTCGATGAAGCGGAAACACTGATTTTCGATGAAGCGGAAACACTGATTTTCGATGAAGCGGAAACACTGATTTTCGATGAAGCGTAAACGCTGATTTTCGATGAAGCGGAAACACTGATTTTCGATGAAGCGGAAACGCTGATTTTCGATGAAGCGGAAACACTGATTTTCGATGAAGCGGAAACACTGATTTTCGATGAAGCGTAAACACTGATTTTCGATGAAGCGGAAACACTGATTTTCGATGAAGCGGAAACACTGATTTTCGATAAAGCGTAAACACTGATTTTCGATGAAGCGGAAACACTGATTTTCGATGAAGCGGAAACGCTGATTTTCGATGAAGCGGAAACACTGATTTTCGATGAAGCGGAAACACTGATTTTCGATGAAGCGGAAGACCCCTAAATCTAAATCGGAATTCTGTATTGGCGCTGCCTGGTGTGTTTGTCACGCCAGGTAAATTGATTACATCTTGGCTGAAGGAAGACGGGGGCTATCTTATTTTCTTGCTTTTCCTGTCTCTCGTTTTCCCTTTTATCCCTTTCCTTCTTCTATCTTGTCTTTTTTTTTTTTTTTTTTTTTTTTTTTTTTTTTTTTAACCTTGTCCCATGCTCTTTCAGCTTTCTTTTGGAATATTGTGCATAACATCTGGTAAAATAATTACATCTTGGCTGAAGGAAGACGGGGGCTATCTTATTTTCTTGCTTTTTCGGTCTCTCGTTCTCCCTTTTATCCCTTTCCTTCCTCTATCTTGTCTTCCTCTTTTTTTTTTTTTTTTTTTTTTTTTTTTTTTTTTTTTTTTTTTTTTTTTAACCTTGTCCCATGCTCTTTCAGCTTTCTTTTGGAATATTGTGCATAACATCTGGTAAAATAATTACATCTTGGCTGAAGGAAGACGGGGGCTATCTTATTTTCTTGCTTTTTCGGTCTCTCGTTCTCCCTTTTATCCCTTTCCTTCCTCTATCTTGTCTTCCTCTTTTTTTTTTTTTTTTTTTTTTTTTTTTTTTTTTTTTTTTTTTTTTTTTTAACCTTGTCCCATGCTCTTTCAGCTTTCTTTTGGAATATTGTGCATAACATCTGGTAAAATAATTACATCTTGGCTGAAGGAAGACGGGGGCTATCTTATTTTCTTGCTTTTTCGGTCTCTCGTTCTCCCTTTTATCCCTTTCCTTCCTCTATCTTGTCTTCCTCTTTTTTTTTTTTTTTTTTTTTTTTTTTTTTTTTAACCTTGTCCCATGCTCTTTCAGCTTTCTTTTGGAATATTGTGCATAACATCTGGTAAAATAATTACATCTTGGCTGAAGGAAGACGGGGGCTATCTTATTTTCTTGCTTTTTCGGTCTCTCGTTCTCCCTTTTATCCCTTTCCTTCCTCTATCTTGTCTTCCTCTTTTTTTTTTTTTTTTTTTTTTTTTTTTTTTTTTTAACCTTGTCCCATGCTCTTTCAGCTTTCTTTTGGAATATTGTGCATAACATCTGGTAAAATAATTACATCTTGGCTGAAGGAAGACGGGGGCTATCTTATTTTCTTGCTTTTTCGGTCTCTCGTTCTCCCTTTTATCCCTTTCCTTCCTCTATCTTGTCTTCCTTTTCGTTTTACCTTGTCCCATGCTCTTTCAGCTTTCTTTTGGAATATTGTGAATAACATCTGGTAAAATAATTACATCTTGGCTAAAGGAAGACAGGGGCTATCTTATTTTCTCGCTTTCTCTGTCTCTCTTTCTCTCTTTTATCCCTTTCCTTCCTCTATCTTGTCTTTTTTTTTTTTTTTTTTTTTTACCCTATCCCATGCTCTTTCAGCTTTCTTTTGGAATATTGTGCATAACATCTGGTAAAATAATTACATCTTGGCTGAAGGAAGACGGGGGCTATCTTATTTTCTTGCTTTTCCTGTCTCTCGTTTTCCCTTTTATCCCTTTCCTTCCTCTATCTTGTCTTTTTTTTTATTTTTTTATTTTTTTTTTTACCATGCTCTTTCATCTTTTTTTTGGAATATTGTACATAACATCTGGTAAAATAATTACATGTTGGCTGAAGGAAGACGGGGGCTATCTTATTTACTTGCTTTTTCTGTCTCTCGTTCTGCCTTTTATCCTTTCCTTCCTCTATCTTGTCTTTTTTTTTTTTTTTTTTTTTTTTTTTTTTTTTTTTTTAACCTTGTCCCATGCTCTTTCAGCTTTCTTTTGGAATATTGTGCATAACATCTGGTAAAATAATTACATCTTGGCTGAAGGAAGACGGGGGCTATCTTATTTTCTTGCTTTTTCGGTCTCTCGTTCTCCCTTTTATCCCTTTCCTTCCTCTATCTTGTCTTCCTTTTCGTTTTACCTTGTCCCATGCTCTTTCAGCTTTCTTTTGGAATATTGTGAATAACATCTGGTAAAATAATTACATCTTGGCTAAAGGAAGACAGGGGCTATCTTATTTTCTCGCTTTCTCTGTCTCTCTTTCTCTCTTTTATCCCTTTCCTTCCTCTATCTTGTCTTTTTTTTTTTTTTTTTTTTACCCTATCCCATGCTCTTTCAGCTTTCTTTTGGAATATTGTGCATAACATCTGGTAAAATAATTACATCTTGGCTGAAGGAAGACGGGGGCTATCTTATTTTCTTGCTTTTCCTGTCTCTCGTTTTCCCTTTTATCCCTTTCCTTCCTCTATCTTGTCTTTTTTTTATTTTTTTATTTTTTTTTTACCATGCTCTTTCATCTTTTTTTTGGAATATTGTACATAACATCTGGTAAAATAATTACATGTTGGCTGAAGGAAGACGGGGGCTATCTTATTTACTTGCTTTTTCTGTCTCTCGTTCTGCCTTTTATCCTTTCCTTCCTCTATCTTGTCTTTTTTTTTTTTTTTTTTTTTTTTTTTTTTTTTTTTTTAACCTTGTCCCATGCTCTTTCAGCTTTCTTTTGGAATATTGTGCATAACATCTGGTAAAATAATTACATCTTGGCTGAAGGAAGACGGGGGCTATCTTATTTTCTTGCTTTTTCGGTCTCTCGTTCTCCCTTTTATCCCTTTCCTTCCTCTATCTTGTCTTCCTTTTCGTTTTACCTTGTCCCATGCTCTTTCAGCTTTCTTTTGGAATATTGTGAATAACATCTGGTAAAATAATTACATCTTGGCTAAAGGAAGACAGGGGCTATCTTATTTTCTCGCTTTCTCTGTCTCTCTTTCTCTCTTTTATCCCTTTCCTTCCTCTATCTTGTCTTTTTTTTTTTTTTTTTTTTTACCCTATCCCATGCTCTTTCAGCTTTCTTTTGGAATATTGTGCATAACATCTGGTAAAATAATTACATCTTGGCTGAAGGAAGACGGGGGCTATCTTATTTTCTTGCTTTTTCGGTCTCTCGTTCTCCCTTTTATCCCTTTCCTTCCTCTATCTTGTCTTCTTCTTTCCTTTTTTTTTTTTTTACCGTGTCCCATGCTCTTTCAGCTATCTTTTGGAATATTGTGCATAACATCTGGGAAAATCATTACATCTTGCTTTTTCTGTCTCTCGTTCTTCCTTTTATCCTTTCCTTCCTCTTTCTTTTCTTCCTCTTTAATTATAACTTACCCCATACTCTTTCAGCCGTCTATTTTTATTCTAAGACCATTGGGGAATATTTTGCATAACATCTGGTAAAATAATTACATCTTGGCTGAAGGAAAATGGGGCCACCTTATTTTCTTGCTTTGTCAGTCTTTCGTTCTCCCTTTCATCTCTTTCGTCCTTTATTTCTATCTTGTCCAATAGTCTTTCATTTTTCCTTTATTTTCTATTCTAAGATCATTTGAAATATTGTGCATAACACCAGGTAATTTAATTACATGTTGGCCATCTTATTTTCTTGCTTTTTCTGTCTCTCATTCTCTCTCTTATCTCTTTTTTCCTTTATCCTTATCTTGTCCAATACTCTTTCAGCTTTCGTTTTTATTATCCTAAGATCATTTGGAATGTTGTGTATAACCTAAGGTAAATTGATTACATCTTGGCCATCTTATATTCTTGCTTTTTCTGTCTCTCGTTCTCCCTATAATCTTTTTTTTCTTCCTATTTATCTTTACCTTACATAATTCTTCTTCTCTTTCTTCTACTTTTCATGATAATTTTTTTTTCAGAGGAGGCAATATTCTTTTCCATTAGTCTAGTATTTTCTATTATTATTTTATAATTCCTACTTTCCTATTTTCGTTAAGCTCGTATATCTTTCTACCATCAAAACATATTGTATACTATTTTTGAAAAACTTTTCATAATTTTTGAAAATTCCCTATTAATTTTCATTAATGACAATCTTCTCTTGTTACAGTACTTTTTTCTTTGTAACCCATCAGCGTTAATGAAAATATATGGCGTAGATTTGTCTTCATTAAGTCATTATAGGATCCTTGTTTATATTGCTTCTTCCCTCTTCACTGTAATTACTTTTCTTTGTCATTCCATTCAAAACCATCATTATTATCTCATTACTGAAAATATGTGCCATAGGTAGATCATTGCGTAAAAAGTTCTCTTACGCCAAACATTGTATTTTGGGAAGGGCGTATTTTCAAAATGTGAAATGCGCTGTGGTGGCCTATTGGAAAAGTCCCTACTTTACAATTGCCATACTGGGGTTCGAGTAACACTCAAGCTCGATAGTGTCTTGTAGTGTCTGCAATCTCACCATCCTAAAGATTGGGGGTTTTGGCGAGCCTATATGTCTACCTGTTGAGTTATCAGCAGCCATTGCCCGGATGTCCCTGGTCCTAGCTTGTGTGGAGAGAGGGTTTGGGCGTTGCTTATATGTAAATATGGTCAGCCCTGTTACTGTCCCCTGCCTATACTATTCATGAGCGGTATTTAAACCTTTAAATATATGTGAAATTGATAAGTATTTCAAATGTAACATGTAAAATGTAAAATGTAACTTTAGACACCTAGCTTGATGATATTGTTAATGATTATAAGGGAATTTATACTTGTTTAAAAGTTTATTTTTCAGATTAATACAACTCACATCCCTTTCATGACTTCGTTGCTAGAAAAAAATATGAGCAATTGAGACTCCTTGAAATTTTTCAAAGCTTTTCTGACTCAGATGTATTTTAGATCAATGTTCATCTTTTTACTTATCGAGTAAATACGTCATGTGAAATTCATTAATGCCAAAATAAACATGCATACTGCCCCTAGCTATTGTTTATTGTTATATCAATGTTTCAATATATAAAGAATCAGTTAGATATTCAAGTAATTAAAACATTGTGAACAAACCTATTTACTCACAGCAATACATTTATGCTTTTGTACTTCACTTAACCCTTAAATCCAGCAATTACGTTGATTTTTAGTTGTGATATTAAATGTCAATTTCATCATGCAATTTTCTTCAAGGCAGACAGGATTTGTCACTATAGTCCATTTCTTTTAGCGAGGCATATTTGCACCGACTCGCAGCGGTGCCCTTTTAGCTCGGAAAAGTTTCCTGATCGCTGATTGGTTGGACAAGATAATTCTAACCAATCAGCGATCAGGAAACTTTTCCGAGCTGAAAGGGCACCGCTGCGAGTCGGTGCAAATCTACTTCGCTAAAAGAAATGGACTATAGTTATACAAGAAGGATTCTACATAAATACATAAGTTATATAGGAGTCACTCTACTTAGTTATATAAGAATCATTCTGACTAAAGTATTTTAGATCATGTTTATCTCTACCTAGTGAGTAAACAAAATATCTAAAATTCATTTATACCAAAATCAATAATACCATTGCGGTAGTAGGCTGGTTTCTTTGAACTATGAGAAATGGCGTTTTATCATAAGAATATCAGATCTAAATACACAACTGTATCTTAAAGGTCAAAATAAAGTAGAGCAGTTGTGATTTGATTTTCAATTGTGATGAAAGTATCAATTAGAAATGTTATTCATAAAAAAGAAGCAATTGATCTCTCTCTCTCTCTCTCTCTCTCTCTCTCTCTCTCTCTCTCTCTCTCTCTCTCTCTCTCTCTCTCTCTCTCTCTGTACGTATATATGGCACAACTGCATTTGTATATAATTCTATTGATCAAATATATATTTGATCTCTCTCTCTCTCTCTCTCTCTCTCTCTCTCTCTCTCTCTCTCTCTCTCTCTCTCTCTCTCTCTCTCTCTCAAACTTTCTTATAATTAACTAACCAGATAATATTCCCATGACAAATTTCCTCCAAATTTCGTTTCCTGCTTTTCATAGCTTGTTAGTTCCCACTTGCATTAGCAACTCCGTAACTTTTTCCCAAGCGATGAAAAGCAAAGAGAGTTTGCGAAATGCAGTTTTACATGACTGGCATTTAAATTTTTTTTACGAAAACCGTATTCAATACTTTTTTAAAGCATCAATTCATGCAAAGTACACATGTACGTACAGTGAATGTTGTAGGATTTGTTTAATAATAGGATTTTAATTCCACGTAAGGAATATGGATATCATCATATTTTTGCTCCCCGTATTATTATTATTATTATTATTATTATTATTATTATTATTATTATCATTATTATTATTATTATTATTATTATTATTATTATTATTATTATTATCATTATTATTATTATTATTATTAATTGCTAGCCTACAAC
>NC_090761.1:58003307-58005807 GCF_036898095.1 Palaemon carinicauda | reverse complement strand
ATGTATGCTTGTATACCTAGTAAGAATAAGGACGGATTAATTAAATTGAAATGATAAATACAATTCTCTTAAAAGATGAAAATGACATGAAAAAAAGTGGTTAGACTTAAATTATAAATTTTTGGTCAACATATTGTGACTAGGCTCAAAATTAAATTTTCGAAAACTACATGCATTTCAGAGCTCATTTTAGGGGATACGTCAATACATCTGAATTCAATCAATGAAACGAAGTTCTGAGAATCAGGGGAACTTTTTTTAGATCCAAAATATGTGATTTGGAGAATGATAGGTAACTCAAATAGCAGAGAATTACATTGGAACATGAATGTGAATTTAACAGTTGTAAACTGACAAAGGAAAGATGGAATATATGCTTAAACGAAAAAGAAAAAAAAAAAGAACGGGCTAAATCTAACAAGGTAAAAAAAAAAAGAAAAAAACAGTGTGAGTGCATGGAGGTAATTTGGTCACAGAGTATATACTGTAGTATACGATTGAAAGTAGTTTAAGGCTTTAAAGGCCGCTCATGAATTGCAGGGGCAAGGAACATAGACATTGCACCTATATCCAGCAGGATAATGCCCTAGAGACTGATCAGCACCGAAGTCCCCTCTTCACCCAAGCTAGGACCAAGGAGGGCCGGGCAATGACTGCTGATGGATGACTCAGCAGATAGACCTATAGGCTCCCCTAAAACCCCACATCCTTAGCTCGCAAGGATGGTGAGCTGCAGCGACCAAAGAAACAAACGAGTCTGAGCGGGACTTGAACCCCAGTCGGACGTTCACCAGTCAGGACGTTACCATATGGGCCACCACAACCCTAGTACAGGTAAAAGTGTTAATAATCTGAATATCTTGAGAGAGAGAGAGAGAGAGAGAGAGAGAGAGAGAGAGAGAGAGAGAGAGAGAGAGAGAGAGAGAGAGACGGTCAAGGTAAGATTCAAGTCAATATTAAAACTAATCAGCATAATACTCCACATGTTGATATTAAGATTTTACACGGTAAGTGTTTCGATTAAGATTTTTTATTTTCAGTTCTTCTTCTTCTTCTTCTTCTTCTTCTTCTTCTTCTTCTTCTTCTTCTTCTTCTTCTTCTTCTTATTATTATTATTATTATTATTATTATTATTATTATTATCTTAACACTGTTTCGGTGAACTTCCACGGCATCTACACAGCGCAATTAAAATCGAATTAATGTAACATACGAGAAAGACAGAAACAACTGTACAATTCCCCCCTCCCTGTACATCATTCATTATAGAAAAAAAAACTGTACATTTCCCTTCCCCCTCCCTCCCTGTACATTATTCATCATAGAAAAAAAACTGTACATTTCTCTTCCCCCTCCCTCCCTGTACATCATTCATCATAGAAAAAAAAACTGTACATTTCCCTTCCCCCTCCCTCCCTGTACATTATTCATCATAGAAAAAAAACTGTACATTTCTCTTCCCCCTCCCTCCCTGTACATCATTCATCATAGAAAAAAAAAACTGTACATTTCCCTTCTCCCTCCCTCCCTGTACATTATTCATCATAGAAAAAAAAACTGTACATTTCTCTTCCCCCTCCCTCCCTGTACATCATTCATCATAGGAAAAAACTGTACATTTCCCTTCCCCCTCCCTCCCTGTACATTATTCATCATAGAAAAAAAAACTGTACATTTCTCTTCCCCCTCCCTCCCTGTACATCATTCATCATAGGAAAAAAATGTACATTTCCCTTCCCCCTCCCTCCCTGTACATTATTCATCATAGAAAAAAAACTGTACATTTCTCTTCCCCCTCCCTCCCTGTACATCATTCATCATAGAAAAAAAAACTGTACATTTCCCTTCTCCCTCCCTCCCTGTACATTATTCATCATAGAAAAAAAAACTGTACATTTCTCTTCCCCCTCCCTCCCTGTACATCATTCATCATAGGAAAAAACTGTACATTTCCCTTCCCCCTCCCTCCCTGTACATTATTCATCATAGGAAAAAAATGTACATTTTCCACCCTCCCTCCCTGTACATCATTCATCATAGGAAAAAATGTACATTTTCCCCCCTCCCTCCCTGTACATCATTCATCATAGGAAAAAAATGTACATTTTCCACCCTCCCTCCCTGTACATCATTCATCATAGGAAAAAAATGTACATTTTCCCCCCTCCCTCCCTGTACATCATTCATCATTCAAAATATAAAATACATTTCCTTTCCAGCCGCTAGTTGCATAAAAAACGCCTCTTTTGCTCTTAAAATGTCGCTTGTCGTTTTCACGGACGTAACTCGAAAACAAAACACCTTGCATGGTGTTGGTGTTGACGAGATTCTGCATTTATGTCGCTAACCAAATTTTGCAAGAAATGAATAAATAAATAGGATGGAATCATATGCAAGAGAACTGTGCTATCATATATTTTTTTATCTATTTGTGAAATTTTCATAAGAGGATATGCTGAGCTCAATAAAATTTAGAAAATTACTAATATATACATATACA
>NC_090761.1:57988307-57995807 GCF_036898095.1 Palaemon carinicauda | reverse complement strand
GATTAAATTTTGTAAGGTCAAGGTCACGGTCAAGCAAAATGCCTAATTCACGTAATCATGCAAACTTGGTTCACATTTGAGTGTATGAAAATCCACGCCAATTAATGCATGTTACGGTCAAAGGTCAAGGCCAATTAGAAGGTCGAGAAATAAGCTGCTGCGGTGGAGGTCTGCGCTCTACTGAGTGCCCCTCTAGTTGGAAATCTTCCAGCGTATATCATAAGTCATGGTTCTTGCTTTGATGTTGTGAATCTATGAATGTGAAAATGATATTTACTATATATTTACATGAAAAATGAATGTGATGAAATAACAAAAAAATAATATAAATAGTAAAGAAATGGTTATTGACAAGAACATCAAGAAATTTGACCACTCAGAAAAGTATATTGGCAATGGAGCACTCGTTCTAAATTTCCAAATCTAAACATTTGGCTCAAAGAGTACATATTGTCTGATGGCAAAACCGTATGATAGTATATGAGTAATGTAAAAAACTCATATACCATAGCCCTTTTGGCAGTTGCGTTTAAATAAAGACTTTTAAATGCTACTCGTGAATGGCAGAAGCAAGGGACAGTGACATTGCCCTAGCAAGCAGGAAAATGCCATAGAGACTGACTATATATACATATGATCAGCGCCTCCCTCTCCACACAAGCTGATAACTCTGCAAGCAGGTCAGACATATAGGCTCCCTCAAACACACCATCCGTATAGTAGAATTTTTATAACTCGCAGGGGTGCCTTTTTATCTCGGAAAAGTTTCCTAGTAGCTGATTGGTTAGAATTATTTTGTCCTACCAATCAGCTATTAGGAAACTTTTCAGAGCTAAAAGGACACCCCTGCGAGTCAGTGCAAATGCGCCTTTGAATAAAAAATGAGTATAGCTCACAAGGATAGTGACGTCGCACACTCTAAAACAACTAACTAGTTTGAGAGGAAGTCGAACCACAGTCTAGCTATCGCTAGGCAGGGACGTTTCCAATAGGCCACCACAACCCTAATGCTAATCTATTTTTCTTTTTTTTTTTTTGCAGTATAATTCATAGCAATATAAAACTGGATTTTGGAGGAGAGTTCCTCCCAAAAACGTTTTTAATGTTTCTCTATGCAACTTCAAAATAAAGTATTTCAGTACCAACAATTAAGAAATTACTTATTTTAGAGGAAAAATTACAGAAAATCATCGAACCACCATTTACTAATTAAATTATACATGGTTGTAAAATGCATGAACTGAACAAGAAACACTAAAAGGAAAGCCATTGATATTTTTTTCCTTTTACATATGCATTGACAGACCAAATGTAAAAAGTTCACATTTATTATAAAAATCCACAATAAGCATATTTTGTCCTTCAATTATGCATTGCCAGGCCAAAAGTAAAAAATTCATAATATAAATTCATGCAAATTTTATGTTACTTCACTATGTCTCACAATACACAACGTATCGATAAAAAAATATCAAATTTTCATCACCTTTTATTGACGTATTAAAAATTCATACAATCCTCATTTGCATTCTCTTTTAACATGGCGTCACACACCAAAGGATATTCATTCGAAAACGCTACCTGTTTATTTTCTTTATAATCATTCATTTTTTATTCATTTCTCTCCAACTATTCATTTGTTATTTCCACATATCAAAAGGACACGCTTGCTGATATTATGCAACGGTCTATTTTTGCCGTATCCCTCTGTTTGCTGTGTCCATTAAAAGCATTATAATCTGCTCAGAGCCGATAAGGCATTTGACTTATTAATCCATAAAAGTGATGGCGGATTTATTCCGCTGGTTTTTCCCACTGTTATTTTTAACCCTCGTTTGATGAATGCCCGTAAATAGCGCGCATTTTAGCTTTTTGTAAACCCACGCACGTGGTGTATATAATTGTGTATGAATGCAAATATACACACACACATACACACACACACACACACACACACACATATATATATATATATATATATATATATATATATATATATATATATATATATATATATATATATATATACACAGACTTCTTCACATTCTTTCAGCAAATGGAAAGGCTCTGTAATAAGTTACCCTTCCTGTTCTCATGAGAATATTTAGTAATTGCTCTGTCAATTATCTCTTCTTTATAGTCAGAACTGTTTTTTTTTTTTTAATGAATAATAATGTTTCCTTTAACGAAAAATATCGTTAGGTCAAATATCAAACTCCAAAATACAACTTGACCAAGTAGTGTTTCAACACCCCATGGTGTTGTACCTAGCCATTCACACCTGACTGGTAATGCCATGGCCTGGTGTTCGGGTCACAGACCAGAAGAGGTGGAACAGATGAACCTATTCCTATAATGAAGGATACATTTGTTCAACTATGCAGCGAATTAGGTTTAAAGGTTTAAAGGCCGCATTTGAGTGGCAGATGCAAGGGACAGTGCCCTATCAAGCAGGAAAGTGCCCTAGAGACTGACCATATTACATATGATCAGGGCCCAAGCCCCCCTCTCCACCCAAGCTAGGACCAACGAGTGCCAGGCAATGGCTTCTGATGAATCACCATAAAGAACTAAAGGCTCCCCCAAACCCCAAACCCCCTATCCTTAGCTCATTAGGATGGTGAGGTTGCAGAGACCAAAGAAGGTAACGAATTTGAGCGGGACTCGAACCCCAGCTTGGCAATCATCAGGCAAGGACGCTACCAAGGTATATAGCCTTATTCTATATACCTTGGACGCTACCACCAGGCCACTACACCCCAGTTGATAGCCAACCATCGCGCGTTGCATCAAAGGTGGATAGAGAAAGAGTTTTAGAGAGATAAAAACTGACGTGAGTCACTGCCTCTGTTCTAACACTTGATTACCATTGAAATGGACTGGCCTCGACGAGGTAATCCTCATCCTACTGGGATAAACCGAAGACCTACAGGGTCTTGAATAAACCATTCAATAGATATACAGTGCTATTTCAAGTATGTTACTTTCATTAATTCTCTCTTAGTCTATTTTCCATTTAACGATGCCCTAAAACATATTCTATTCACTATATCATATTCACTAAATCTAAATCATAATTTCACAGTGTTTTAGCTCTATTTACGAATTATAAGCTATGCAGGCCCAAAGAGCCTTGCTAATTATGATTCGTATCCAAATTCACGGGAACAGAGTCCATTAGCGTTATGATTCTATTTTGCCATGGCGAAGAAAGAGTCTTGCTAAGATGAATCTTAGTATGACACTAACTTAATCGCTTTATTTTATTCAACTCAGTATTGCAAAGAAGAATTTGTCAAACTTCCCATGCCTTACCCTGCTTATATTTTCATTTCTACTTCATTCCTGACTTTTTATTCTCAAGATCCATTCATTTATAACATTTGCGGAGCCCATCTCCTTGCCCATCTGTTTACTGAATTGCTCTTGACCTCTGGCTGGCGTATTCCAAGACAAGTCCCAATCGTCATATTGCCAGTTCCAGGAACTCGTCTCTGTCGGTTTCCTTTGCTGGACAATCAGAAGGATGATTTATTGATTTTGGATGTTGTGTCTTCATGAATCCGTTAGACTCTGTGTTATGTGTGGTGGCCGATGGGGGGTAACGTCCCTGACTGGTGAACGCCAGACTGGGGTTCGAGTCCTGCTCAAACTCGGTAGTTTCTTTGGTCATTGCAACCTCACCATCCTTGTGAGCTAAGGATTGGGATGTTTGAAGGAGCCCATAGGTCTATCTGCTGAGTCATCAACAGCCATTCCCTGGCCCTCCTTGGTCCTAGCTTGGGTGGAAAAGGGGCTTTGGCACTGATCATATGTGTATATGGTCAGTTTCTAGGGCATTGTCCTGCTTGATAGGGCTATGTCACTGTCCCTTGCCCTTTCCATTCATGAACGGCCTTTAAACCTTTAAACCAAGGGTATATTGAATTCCTGCAGCTTTGTAGTGAATGAAAAGTTAATTGGAAACGTAAGGCTACGCTACCAATAAGGGCCTAATGGTAATTCTACAGCTTACTTAAAGACCATGGCTTCATGAGTCTGACTACATCAAAGGCGCCGATAAATGAATCATCGACAACTAATATTTAAACCACTGTAAAGCTACTTCGTTCACATTACAAAGCAACGCTAGAGTTATCTACAGAAAGAATATTGTTAATAACTTTAGCAGTGTTTAGACCACAACCCACTACTATGAAGCTGGAATCGCACGGCTTTTTTTCTCCTGCAGGGAGCCGTTGCTGCCGAAATGGAAGCCATGAGCTTATGCTTGAGATATTGGTTTCCTGACTGGACGGGGAACAGCAAGCATAAACGGCGTTCATGAGTTTGTATGCAAACAAACGAGATGGCTGCTGCAAATAGGACATGCTCTTGCTTGGTAATTTTAGGTCCAAAAAGCCTCAAGCGATCATAAAAACCTGTTTTGTTTGTGACGGGCCGAGAGAAGGTTGTGACTCAAAAGACTGTTGAAAGCAACTGAGTGAGTTTATTATAGAACACCCTCCTTTATATACAAAAGTTCAAGACAACAAGAATTTTCATGTTAAAAAAACA
The DNA here is from genome assembly GCF_036898095.1 of Palaemon carinicauda. Classification (NCBI taxonomy): domain Eukaryota; kingdom Metazoa; phylum Arthropoda; class Malacostraca; order Decapoda; family Palaemonidae; genus Palaemon; species Palaemon carinicauda. Next base: position 57,991,250 of record NC_090761.1, on the reverse strand, counting down.
GACAATGTTACAGAGGAGAAACAAGACATGTTTTTTCAGGTTCTTTTTAGTGCGAGGGGAGAGCGAAGATACAAGCACAAAATGAACTATGTACGATCGTGCGACACACGGTTGGTACATGTTCATCCTGTGGTAGTTGTATAATTCTCCAACTCACGTAATATTTCGAGAACATATATTACCGCAACAGTCCAGAAATTTTTAGACGCCCTGATGATGTCAGCTGATTGGTTTTGTCTTCAGATTTTGCTACTTGATTCTCGAACTGCGAGATCGCAGCGTGACGCTACAACACGTTCGCTCGCGAGCATCAACTGGAGGTTGGCGAAAAAACCTCAAGCAAGAAATGACTATTGTGATTCCAGCATTAGTCTGGACACAACTACACTGAATTGTCTTTCTGACGTCACTAAATTGATGATTTGAATGCAGTTGGCTCTCACTCCCCACTTTTTATCAGGTTACATTTTTTCTTGAAAATTCGGTCTTTCTCCCGCAGTTAACGTTGATTTCTCTTGTTGGCTTATCAAAGATAATTTAAAAAAAAAAGTCATTCTTTATTTGATATTATGCTTGTAAAGGTAAAAATATTTGATCAAATTAAAATCTTTGTAATCGATATTCAAGAATCAATAGAAAATGTAGGTTCAATTAAGAGTTAGAAAGAGTATAAGCCCTTTGATATTGTTCATCATTGTATTTCCCATCCGATTTAGAAAGAAATCCTTATACCATTTGATATCTATAACAATATGACTTCTATATTTTTTAGAATGAAATACACAGCTTCCAATAATCATTGAGTGTATTTGTTTCTTGGAATCATAATCCGATTCCTCATTTTAAAGATTTAAAGGTCTATATGGATGGCAGAGCCATGGGACTGGACAATGTCCTATTGATTGACCATGTATACTTGAGAGAAGTAGCAAAGCTCCCTCTACATCAAGCAATGTTCTAGAGGCTGATCATGTATACATACAATCAGCACCCGATATCCTTATTGTATATACCGCACGTGTTTCACACAGACTCGTACATTATAGCCGTATTTTCCTTTTTATCGTAAATCTCGCTCTACACCCCACTCTTAACAGAACCGTTTTCAGCCTGTCTTTTCAAAAATTCATGTGTTTGAGTTTTTGTGACCTTCTTCCACCGAATGTCTTGTATATATGTCCGTTGTCTGTTGAAATAAAGTTTGTTGCATTCACTTCGCCTCTCTGTTATCACTTAATTGGCGCCTCGCACACATACAAACAAGCTAGAACTAGGAAGGCCAGGAAATGGTAGTATTTAGTCATGGCAATAGTCTCAAGTTTCCATTTTCATTCTGCCAGTACACTTCATGAGGAAGGGATTACTCAATAGTTCTATCAACCAATCCATATTTTACTTCTGTGGCTGCTTTAGCAATTTCCACTAGTGGTGGGGGAATGAAACGTGCGAGTTCATTATCTGTGTTGGTCATATAGACATTGATTTTCCATCAATCTAGACAAAAAAAAAAAAAAAAAAAAAAACTAATCTATTCCATTTATTGTTGTTTGTATTTTATGAAAACGTCAATGTTAATGTTTTCCTAATGGAAATTAAAAGGCTAAATGTTATCGTGGATTAACTAACATCTATTTCATTATTCATAAGAACAATTATGTATGCATATATATATATGTATATATATATATATATATATATATATATATATATGTGTATATATATATATATATATATATATATATATATATGTATGTATATATATATGTATATATACTTATACATACTATATATATACATATATATATATATATATATATATATATATATATATATATATATATATTCTAAGAGAGAGAGAGAGAGAGAGAGAGAGAGAGAGAGAGAGAGAGAGAGAGAGAGAGAGAGAGAGAGAGAGTGTGTAAGGTGAAAAATATAAAAATCTAAACAATATCACAATGAAATACAAATATTCAATAAAAGGAAAGGGAAATTTAGAAAGACGATATGCGATAAAAAACCAGCGCCAATTTAAATTCTGTTGTATACAGGAAGCCATAACATAATTTAGTAAGGGAACTTCTCCCTTAATATCCCATTAAATCTTCGAAAATGGCTTTTTAATTAACTCATAAATAAGACATCAGGCCTTTCCTTATCCTGCTATAGCATCTAATAACAGTAGCTTACCCTACGTGTGTAATGAAATTACTTTTTAACTTTAAGAGATATATTGATTTAACACTGAATTTGAAACATGTTAATAGTATAGGTAGGAAATGAAAATATTAGATAATAGTTACCAAATAGTTCACCAAACTTTCAACTGGTCTCCACTAGACACTAGAAGAGTTGGAAGACTCAGGCCTACAGAGTTGAGGAATATGTACCAACCGTGTGTCACACGATCGTACATAGTTCATTTTGTGTATATATTATGCTTGTATCTTCGCTCTTCCCTCGCACTAAAAAGAGCCAGAATAAACATGTCTGTTTTTCTTATCGGTATCGGTGTCTGTTTTGAACAGAAAATTTCTTGTTGCTTTGAGCTTTTGTATATAAAGGAGAGTGTTCTATAATAAACTCACTCAGTTGCTTTCATCCTGCCTTTGAGTCACAACCTTCTCTCTGCCCGTCACAAATATGGAGCGTGAATTAGGATATAATGAATGGAGAAGTATCGATTTAAAAGCTCAAAATAGAGACGACTGACGAAATCTAACTGAGGCCCTTCGCGTTAATAGGCGTAGGAGGAGATGATGATGATGATGATGAGTTATGAAATTAAATAGAGCAAAAGTAATCAGATATACAATGAATGAATGATTGTTAATTATCTAGCATCACAAAATCAACGGTCTTTGATGGCGATTGGAGTATGTTAAATGAAAAGTAATTAATTAAAGATAAAAATACTAAATGGATGAGTAAACAAAATAAGAACAC
>NC_090761.1:57965807-57968307 GCF_036898095.1 Palaemon carinicauda | reverse complement strand
TCTAATCCTTTCGATCCTTGACTACAGTGTTAAATATTTGCCGTAAAAAAACGGTAAATATCCTGGAATAAATGTTGATAGGCATTTACCGTTTTGACATAAAGAAGTGATAGTATGGTCAGTAACCCGTAAAAGATAATAAAAATGTAGAGTAAAGATTACGGTCTCCTGTATTTTACTGAAATACGGCTGAGAACAGTATATTTTTACGGATAATTTTCGATTAAAATTACGTTTTTTTTTTAAAGTGTAGTAATTTCATTCATGTATATTTCGTCAGCAATTGGCTGTCTGTTAACATCCAATAGGCTTTCTTGCATGGCTAGAACATATTGCATATTGGATTCGTTAAGGTATGATAAAAAAAACTTGTAATAACAATTGCATGGGATGAATTTAGATATTGGGTATTTTTTTTTTTTTTTTTTTTTTAATGTTCTGGACTTTATTTTCACAGTAATTCTTTACGATATTGTCTGTAACAGCTTCGAAAATACATTCGTGTCAGAGGCTATTTCTGATCACTAATCGATTCTATAAGTGATTAACACCTGTGTCCATAAAAGTATATACTGCGAATGGAGATGATTGATGCCAGGGGAATAATAATATCGTTTTGATAGAATATGGAATGGGATTTATAACTTAATCCCATTAATGGTATCATCTCTCGTATGAGAGAAGATAATTCCTCGGATTAGATATGCAAATAATTGCTGTATATTATCATTATTATTATTGTGATTACTAGCTAAGCTACAACCTTACATGGAAAAAAAAGATGCTATAAGCCCAGGGGCTCCAACAAGGAAAAAAATATATATTTTGATAGATCCTTGCACTGGTTATTCATACTCGGTGAGAAACACTTAAAGGAGAATGAATTCAGAACTTAAAATTCATTTTATGAAAGGAGAATATATCTCAAAAGAGGAAGCAAAGTGTTGTAAGAGTGCCAGATAAGAAAAAAAAAGTGGATTTATTTGGTGATTTTGAAGGCTTTAAGGTTTAGTTGTCATTGATATGTGGCAGTGACAAGGGACAGGGTGATATCCTACAGGACAACCATATATCCATATGATAGGAGCTCAATTCCTGCTCCACCCATACTAGGGAAGGCAAGGCAATAAATCTCACTTATCATTGGAGTCTTTAACCAAGTTCGGGAGCAATAACCATAGGACCCAAGCAAAAGAAAGTTATTACTATTGTCCTAGAGATTGTTCATTATGTTATGGATGTATGAGTTCTTGAAAATCCTGGTCACTAAACATCGATGCTGGTATAACGATTCATCAGAATTGAAAGTAGATTGGGCATACCTGCTTGCAAATACTTTACTACGTGTATTTATATATTCATTACCAAGATTTTTAAATTTTGAAATCCGTACATGAGCTCAATCAACAACTTCAATTGAATATAGAAACTGAAATTTTTTAGATAATATCTCTTGAGCATATTTTCTCATTTCATTGTCAGATTGGGAAATCTTATTCATTTATGGGACTTTTCAAAAAAATTCTTAAGAAACTTTTCCATCAGGTCCAGTTCACAAGAGTTTGAAGCACTAAGTGAGCTGCCACAAACTTTTCCAAGAAACTGCTGGGAAGCAAAAGCAATTGTCATGTTTTATTCATAGCATATAAAGAAATTGCTGATAACTTTTAATCCTTTGCTCGTGCTTAAGCATTTGCTCTAAGCATTTGCTACTGGGAAAAGCATTTACTTACTTTTTTTTCGTTGGAACTGAAGCAATTACTTAAAAATCCAAGGAAAAGCAGTTGCTGTAAGTTTTATTCATCAGACTAAATGCCTCCTGGAGACTCAGCAGGCAAGCTTATAAACCCCACTAAACTTCTCATCTTTAACTCGTATGATGGATGGGTTATGAAAACTAGTAAAAACGTTTTCATGAACCATGAATCAGAGACGTTATTCACTAGCCTTACAACGAATGAAGTCATCAACGAACCAAAACCGTTTGTTTTATTAAGTTTTCTTCATTATGGATAACTGTTTTACATGACATGAAGCTTTTACAAATATTCGTAACCAGAGAGGAAACCACATATTCAAGATGATCATTATCTAGGTATAGAACTAAGCATTAATAAACAAGAAGATTTATAGTGTATTTTTCTCCTTTTCTGTTAATGTCTAATGACACTGATTGTGCTAGGGGATATGAATGCAAAAAGTGGGTTACAAGATAAAAACGCTTAGTCCTTGAAAGGTAGTTTATAGTTGTGATTTAATTAATTGGAATGAGACTTGAAGGGAACGAAACCTGCTTACTTTAAATGAAGCTTTTAAGTGCTCTGAAGAATATATAGACTACACAATGCCTAATATATATATATATATATATATATATATATATATATATATATATATATATATATATATATATATATATATACAGTATATAAATACAGTATATATATATTTATATATATATATATATATATATATATATATATATATATATATACATATA
>NC_090761.1:57945807-57955807 GCF_036898095.1 Palaemon carinicauda | reverse complement strand
GCCTAGGGTAGGCCTAACCTGAATCCCATGCCTATGATTTCCAGCTACAAATGTCAACAAATAGTCCGGTGTGACGAGCCGAGCGAAGGTTGTGACTCAAAGACAGGATGAAAGCAATTAACTTTATTACAGACACTCGCCTTTATATACAATAACTCAATGCAACAGGAAATTTCCTGTTCAACCGACACCGTACCGGTTAACAGTTAACGGTGAGAAAAACAGACACATTATTCCAGGTTCAATGCAACAGGAAATTTCCTGTTCAACTGATACCACACCGGTTAACAGTTAACGGTGAGAAAAACATACATGTTATTTCAGGTTCGTTTTAGTGCGAGGGGAGAGCGAAGATACAAGCAGAATATATACACAAAATGAAATGTCGTTACTATGTACGATCGTGTGACAAACAGTTAGTACACTGGTTTCACATGAAATAAATATCAGGTTATTTCAAATGTCATTTTGCTTACAGTATTAAATGTTATGGTATTGTTTATTCACAGTATTTCTTTATATATCGTTGTTATTTTCAGTTTGATTTATTTCTATCCCAGAAAGTTTATAGGTCGAATGTTTGTAAGTTAGGGACTTACTGTATGTTGTTTTTTGCTTTCTATTATATTTCCACGATAACAATGAACTGGCCTGTGAAGAGGCAAGCGGCTACATCAGTCAATATAAAGAACTTTTATTGTATATATAGATGGATAGAGAGTATGGATAGAAAAATTCAATAGTAGTATTTTTTAAATATCTTGAATTATATCATATGCAGCTCAGATACCAAGCTATTCCTAAATATTTAGTTAACGAGGCCTTAATCTGTCTTCAGTTGTTAAATATAACCAGTGTTATACGAAGCCTTAAATCTTAACAATTTAAAGGTTTTAGAGGCCAGTCATGAATGGCAAAGGCAAGGGACAGTGACATTGCTCTATCAAGCAGGACAATGCCCTAGAGACTGACCATATATACATATGATCAGCGCCCACGCCCCCTCTCCCCCCAAGCTAGGACCAAGGAGGGCAAGGCAACTGCTGCTGATGTCTCAGCAGATAGACCTATAAGCTCCCCCTAAACCCCTTGTCATTAGCTGACAAGGATGTTGAGGTTACAGAGACCAAATGAACTAACGATTTTGAGCGGGGCTCGAACCCCAGTCTGGCGTTCACCAGTCAGGGACGTTATCGCGTCGCCTCACCACAACCATAAGAATTGTTAAGTATATACACTATCTTTTGTTTCAGAGACAACTGGGAGCAGTGAACGGCACGGAATCAGTGGAAGTCTGTCCCGAGCATTACAGAGGCCACGATCCTAATGATCCATATTACAGTAAGGCGTTTATCAGCGATTGCCCTAATAAGGTAAGTTTGTGCAAATTTGTGTTGATTTATTGATTCAATAACTGGCCTCGTTACTCACACCGAGGTTGTTAACGATAGTTGGGAGGCTTCCTGTCAATTAATGAGTAATATACTACAGGATATTTTACCTATATTAGTAATATTATTAGTTGCTAAGCTGCAACCCTAGTTGGAAAAACAGGATGCTATGAGCCCAAGGGCCCCAACAAGGAAAATAGCCCAGTGTGGAAAGGAAAAGAACAGTAATAACATTAAAATGAATATTTCCTATATAAATTATAAAAAAAAATTAACAAAACAAGAGGAAGGGAAATTAGAAAGAATAGTGTGCCTGAGTGTACCTTCAAGCAATAGAACTCTAATTCTGTATGTGGGATACATTATAAGGCTCTATATCAGCATGAAGAGCATTTAAGAAATCTATTGTTTTAATTATATAAGGAAAACATTAGAGGATTTTGATAATAGGGAGGATATGCTAGTAATTTTTGTGTTTAAATTGTATTTTACTGCGAAAATGGAAGTATTGTATGCTCTAAGTAAAGTTGGCCTTGTAATTTTTTGATGAATAAGTTAATATTTTGAGGTAAAAGGGGCACATTTTTTTTTAATCAGGAGGATAGGAAGTATATTGCAAATTTCGAATCAAAGGATTACCAATACCTAACCTATTTTGATAAAAACGTAATCCCCCAAAATTTTATTTTGCTAATTTCTGATTGATGAATTTACCTAAATAATCAATAACTTAACTTTACACATTTTTAGCAAATTAATTTGCAACAATACATTATCAACGAAGGTAAACAATTCAACTGTTATTGGTTGCAATTAGAGTCTCATAATAATTAATAGTACTTATCACATATAGTTTTGAATAAATCAAAGTAAATAGTGATTATGATACAACAATAGAAAATCAAATACCTTTTCAGAAAAAGCAAATATAAGCTAATTCTAATAAACATTGAGGTATTAGAGTAAAGAGAATATGTCTATCTATCTATCTACCAAGGCACTTTCCCCAATTTTGGAGGGTAGCCTAAAAAAAAAAAGGTAGAAAAGGGGACTTTCATCTCTTAGTTCCTCCCAGCCTGACGAGGGATTCAGCTGAGTTTGGTTGGTACTGCTAGGGTGCCACAGCCCACCCTCCCCCATTAAGTGAAGAAATATAAATAAGGATGGAGGGTTAGGGCATTTGTAGACATAAAATATTCTAATAAAAAAATAACTTCTAGACGCCATTTTTGAGAAATCTGAAATTGATATAAAAAATCGATGCCCCAAACCCGATATTAATTGAATGATCATCTTACACAGGTACCGATAAAGGAAGTAGTGTCGATCATCATAGACGGTACTGATTACAAAGAATCAGTTTTGCAAACTCTCTTAGAAAGAATTTCAGAACGGTATGTACTTACTCATTTTAATACCATTTAATAGGAGAGAGCCTATATATAATTTACTGATTAGACTATATTTTCATAGTTAAATTACTCTCTCCAATTCACATTATATGAGTGATATTTCATGATATATATTCAATCATCAATGATACATGCATACATATTTCCTAAATACTGTAACTACATACGTGCATGTGTTATCTAATGCTTTCTGTGTTTTTGCTTATTTAATAAATAATATACATGCATATAATACTTGTATTCGTTACTTAATTCCTTTTTAGTCTGACATATACAAACTGTGCATGTCACTTAATTTTTTTTTTTTTTTTTAACAACATATTTCACAGGCACGAAGGGATCAAGATATACGTAGCTTTAACACAGAAGAACCTCAACGAGGTGGTCAAAAAGAATTCATTCATCGCCACCGTCCGAGTCACATCCAGCACACCACCTGCCGTTCGTTGGATGCGACTAATCCGACGAGTTACGACAAAATACGTCCTCGTTGGTACCAACATAGCTTCCTTCTCCCCCGATACCGATCTGGAGAGGCTGGTCCGCGTCTTACGACTCGTTCCACAGGTTTCGTACGTGTCTGGAGCGACCCGCAATGAGACCGGCCACTGGACGATTGAATGCTACCAAGCCCGCCTGGAACTGTATGGAATGGCCCTTCGAGAGGGGTATACCAATTCCGCTGAGGAATGCATGTACTGCGACGCCGTCAATGCGCCCTTTCTCACCACGACGAAGATGTTTACGTCATTTCCTCTGGATGAAAGGCTGCCTCTAGATATCCTCTTCTTTGACTGGTTTTTAAGAATCCGCGCCACCGACGGCCTGGGCATGGTCTGTCCAGATGTTCTGTTCTTCGTGAATGGCGACATGAAGAAATCCTTGCGCGACCGCGAGTCTTGGATCAAATTAGCTCTTAAACTGGGCGTGACAGACATGTACTTGCCTGCCAGGAACACCCACCGCTTTACTTGCGAAGAAGCGGGACTCTCGTGCAATAGACCCTCGAAAGATCTTGCATCTCCTCCTTGTTGTGTAGCTCGTCTGAGTAGAGCATTGCGGGAAGCCATAGCGTCTTTTGATAGAGCGGCCGTGAGTGTCCACATAACGGGAAATACCGTCGTTGGAGGGGTTAAAGGAGGACTACAACCGTGGGAGGCTGATGCCTACCTCGCCACTGGAAGCTCCTTACAGGAAATCAAAACCGTCCTGGCTGAATTGAGGCGTTATGGATTTCGCGTGGAACCTCAGCCCAGGGAGACCATTCCTACTTATAACCTCTACGCGCATTCTCATAAAATAATACTCCACGTTCAACCAATCAATATGGAAGGCAGTCTGCCAGATGAAGAAAGGGAGACACCGACGCGTATCAACATCGGGAATGGGTGGGTTCCAGCCCCGCCTAATCCAGGTCTTTACGCCCGAGGATTACAGGGACGAAGGAGTCTCCAACACAGACCGTCAGATGGTTCCTGGCCACGTTGTCACGACCCAAAACATCATGCATGTCTCGACCATCTTCCTCTTGATGGGTCATGGTCTCGTCTCCGGTAACGAAGGATCACTTATCTCTCTCTCTCTCTCTCTCTCTCTCTCTCTCTCTCTCTCTCTCTCTCTCTCTCTCTCTCTCTCTCTCTCTCTCGTGTTAAATAACGAGTATGTTGTGGGAGGGTATTGGTTGCCTTATCTTCTAATCTATGATAAATGAATGTTTTTTAGGTTTTAATGTACAAGATGAAACACTGGACAATAAGCACTCCTTAAGAGATGAAATCAAGATATCATTTATAAATATTCGCTAAATCTAAACTACTTATGATCTTATGAATAATGCATCAGGAATGGGCTTTACATAAATGAAGAAACACAAGATTTTTTTTTCTTCAGAATTTTAAAGTAATCCTGAATACTTTTGAAAATTCATGAATCACTCAAGAAATGAAAATTTATTTGTTCTAATAAAAATAAAGATAGCCTTGTCTTTTGTTTAAGAGACTGCAGAGAGGGGCCTAGATTCAAATTTGGGGGACCCACGGGCTTAGTTAGTAGAAAGACCAGCTCCATCTTACCCTAGTGAGTAAGTTATAATTCTAAATGTATACTTAAGTACTTTTATTTTATGACCCTTCTTTGGAGGCACCCTCCTCTCTAGGGGACCAGGGGGCCATTTCCAAAAAGGCCCCTCCCTGTCCCCACCTTGCTACCTACCCCCACTGACTTCAGAGTTAGAAAGACACCAAAGAAGTTTAAAAGTAGCAGGAAAGTTCAAGGTAGAATTAAAGGAGTGCATACATATCACTATTTTTAAGTATGGAAAATATTATACCACCCCAAGAATTACATACTTTTATCACTGAAAACCCATTTATAGTTCCGTCTCTCTCTCTCTCTCTCTCTCTCTCTCTCTCTCTCTCTCTCTCTCTCTCTCTCTCTCTCTCTCTCTCTCTCTCTCTTTCCATAGAGGCGTAACAAAACACGGCCCCATAAAGAAAATTCGAGGGCAAGACCAAAATAAGAAGTTCCTACGTAAAAAAGGAAACATTGCTCTTATCAAATAGAAACTCGAGCATAAGTCTCCTTAATTAAACTGAGCCTTAACTCATTGTATTGTGGGACCACATTTCTGTGCCTGCATTGTTTGCGTAGTGCATAGGTAGTGAAAGAAATTACTCGTAGGATTTGCATTTTTATAACACAAGTAGCTTTGTTCAGTAATTGAGAAACACCAATCTTCATGAGAATGAAAACATTATAGAAATTTTTTAGGGGATATTTAGAGGAAAGCTTTATGTCATTTTCCCTTTAATATTTTTTTTATGACAATGATTGTTTAGTAAGCATGCTTCGAATGAGACTTGAAATATTGATAATTGTGAAAATATTAAATTTTATGAGAAAAATAAAGGAATGATAGGAATTGTGTAAAATGTGGTAAGATATTCTTACTAGAATGTCTTCGGATGAAATAAACTCTAAGGAAAATTTATGAAAGCCTCATACTGAAGATTTTGATCCATTTCTGTATAAAAAAAACTACTGTACTGTAAGAAAAATTTATGATTCTGATACTGGAGATTTTCATCAGTGTCTTTAAAAAAAAACTATAAGGAAGATGTTTGAAACATTTTGATTAATGAAAAACAAAACTGACTTAATAAAAATATTAGAAAAAAGTTAATTATTATATTCTAGTTTTCTGTGATAACTACTCAGTCTTATCATGACTATAAAGGTATTTAATCCTATTATTCAACTAGTATTATGTAATGCCCTTTGTATTATTATTCCAATCTGTTATGAATGAAAAACTATATGACATATATAAAAATTATGTGATGTTTTCAAGAAATTCTTATAGATGTTAAAGGTTGCGTTGGTTATGTCGTGTTTCTTCATCATATAATGAAAAAAAAAAACGCGGTTTTTATTTTGTTTGTACATTCAAGATAAAAATGAATTATTCATGAGGATACATTTCAAGATTTGTCTATTGATACATTTGTTATATAAGATTTGCACCTAATGGTGTCTGTATAAACTTCAAACATTATTTATGTTTTAAATTTTCAATTTATTTACTGTATAGTTTATTCATAGTTATATTGTATAATTTTCTTTATTATTGCTGTTAAGTTTCCATTCATTCAAAAACATCGGGAAGAGATTCCTGGCGATTATTCTAATGTTAGTTTTAATATACAATTCAACTGTATGTTATGAATTCAATTAAATTCAGCCGCATTTTAATGGTTCATAAAATATCATTTATATTCTATATCATATAGCAATGAAGCTCATATGAACATATGTAAAAGATGCACCTCATTTATTTTGCTTATTGCAAAAGTGCTTAAGTTTCATCATTTTGAATTATATATGATTAGAACTCAAGTTACAAATAGATACAATACAGTCGCTTGATAATAAACTATTGTAAAAGACAATATTACAGCAATAGTGGGTTGTCATGGCCGATGTGGTAACATCCCTGACTAGTGAACACTCAAACTCGTTAGTTTCTTTGGTCGCTGCAAACTCACCATACTTGTAAGCTGAGGATGGGGGCATTAGGGGAACCTATCTATCTGCTGAGTCATCAGCAGCCATTGCCTGACCCTCCATGGACTTAGCTTGAGTGGAGAGAGGCTTGGACGCTGATCATATGTATATATGGTCAGTCTCTAAGGCATTATCCTGCTCGAAGGGCAATGTCATTGTGCCTTGCCTCTGCCATTCATAAGTGGCCTTTAAACCAAATAGGGTTTTGTGGATTATGGTCTGTCTAAGAACAGAACCACGAAAGGCTGCCTGGTTCGCGCTATAGGACATTTTAGCATTCACATTTTTTATCTTTATTCTTTTTAACAGATTTTTTTCATAAATGTAAAATATTCAAGTATATATCAATAACATCAATAAATAAGTACTAAGAAATATTGGCCTGTAGTGTCCTGTTTTATGTAGTTTGAAGAAATCAGTGAGAAGTGAATAGTGTTCACTGCCTTTTGCATAAACAAGTAGTTAATAAAAAAGGTAAGTTATATATCATGGAAGGGTTAATGAATAATTTTGCATCAATTTTCTATAAAATATTATAATCATTATAAACCTTTCTAGTCTTCTTAATTTAGATTTAACTTTCTTTTTTATCATAGCTGTGATGACTGTAGTGTTTTAAGTTTATATTCCACATGTTAGAGGCTCTATGACCAAAATGTGTCTGATGTAAGTTTTCCATTATTGTCTTTTTAATAAAATGTAGTCTGATTTTGAAGACAGTTTTAATACTTTCTTACAATTATAGCCAATAGATGGCGTCTTAAAACATTTATGTACATTCGGTTCTCTGAAGTTAACAAATGTTGCCGAGGCCGAGGACTTCAAAGTTCAAAGTTAAAAGAGAAAAAGTAGAAACTCCAATAAGAATCTGTTTAGGAAGGAGTGAATAAATCATAAACACACATTCTAAGTAACAAGTAATTTGTTAGGCAGTTGTACCAAGGGCATTTAACTGTGGTTGAATAAACCTATCGACTAATCTATAGGACAGAATTAGAAATGAAAATATAATAGAGATTACTCGAACGCCATATGTGGATGAGATCATGATAAAGGATAGATGGAGATGGTTTGGGCATGCTCTTCACACTTCCCAAGAGAGATTAGGTCACCAAACTTTCAGCTGGGCTCCACAAGGCACTAGAAGAGTTTGAAGACCCAGACCTACATAGCTGAGGACTATGAAGCACGAAGTAGGAGATGATGAATGGAGAAGCAGTGAATTAAAAGCTCAAGATAGAGATGACTTGTGAAATCTAACCGAGACCGTTTGCGTTAAGAGGCGTGGGAGGAGCTTATGATGATGATGAAATTATAGTTTGGTGTGTGAGAAGTATTCTTGTTTTTTGTAATAAAATTTACCCTAGTAGAATATGTTGTGAATTTTATCGAAGTGGAATTTTCCTTTATGGAATTTACCGGTCACCGCACATTCGATTACCCACGTGGAATAATATTTCCTGTGATGAAGATCAAAAGTTTAAATAATGTTTGTCTGATGACAGTTACAGACTCTCTCCTCTCTCTCTCTCTCTCTCTCTCTCTCTCTCTCTCTCTCTCTCTCTCTCTCTCTCTCTCTCTCTCTCTCACGAAAAATCTGATCGTTTGTCAATATCATCAAAAGTCAGCTAATTTTCACTGCCTGGACACAAAGCATGATACATTAGTAAAAATTTAAACCTAAACGGGAAATAAAGTTTAAGCCAATACAACCTGTTTATATATAAAATGCAAAAGATGCGAAGAATAAAAAAAAATATAATTTTTACTTAGATTTTCTTATATACAACGGATTTTCTTTTATTTCTTATGCATCAATAATTACCACCCCATTCCATCTTCTCCCAGGCTAATCCTGGTAATAGAAAAAACTTTCTCACTTGCAAAGAAAAAAGTAAATTAAAAAAAAGTGATATTTTACTACGGTAAAACTACAAAAGGGCGAAATGGCTTGGAGAGAGAGATTAGAATTAACTTAGATTTTCTCATATACAAAGTATTTCCTTTTATTTCTTATGTATCTAATATTACCACCCCATTCCATCGTAGAGTTTTAAAGCCAACTACTCCCCAATCTTCTCCCAGGCTAATCCTGGTAATAAAAAACTTTCTCACTTGCAAAGAGAAAAGTAATTTAAGCAAAAAAAAAAAAAAAAAAAAAAAAAAGAAAGATATCTTACTACGGTAAAACTACCCAGGGGGAAATGGCCTTGGCTGGGGGAGAGAGAGATTAGAATTATTTTCGCCTGGGGAAATTACTGCCGTCTGGCTAACGGCCTTAATTAGATTTCAGATCGATGGGTGTACTTGCTAGAATTAATGCGAGACAGAGTACCTATGGGGAAGCTATGGTTCATAGTAGGGGTAGGGGTTGGAGGTATGTAAGGGAGGAGGAGGTAAGGGGGCTGGAGAGTGAAAGGTAAAGGAAAGGTAAGGTAAGGTATTAGGGAGGTGGAGTATGGGGGAATAGGGAAGAGTCAATGAAAACAAGATGGTATTTACCGTCTGGTGCAAGTAGGAATGACTAGATTCCCATATTATTATTATTATTATTATTGTTGTTGTTGTTGTTGTTGTTGTTGTTGGTATTATTATTATTATTATTATTATTATTATTATTATTATCATTATTATTATTATTACAAGCTAAGCTATAGTTGGAAAAGCAAGATGCTATAAGTCCAAGGGCTCCAAAAGGGATAAATAGCCCAGAGAGGAATGGAAACAAGGAATCAAATAAAGTACTAGAGAAATAATATATAATCAAAACAAAATATCTAAATACAGTAACAGCATTAGGTTAGATCTTTCATATATAAACTATAAAAACTTAAAAAAAAAAAAAAAACAAGAGGAAGAGAAATAAGATAGAACAGCGTGCTTGTCAGTACTTTTGATTTTGATTTAGATTTCATTATTCAAAGGTCCTTTATTTTTTCATTGATTTTTAAACGCCTACTTTAATACACATGACATATGTTTCCCAATTTCATTTTTATTTTAATTTCATTATTCAAAGGCCCTTTATTGATTTTTAAACACCTATTTCAATACATATGACATATTTTTTGCGTTTTGATTTTGATTTTGATTTCATTATTCAAAGGCCCTGCATTTCTTTATTGATTTTTAAAC
>NC_090761.1:57910807-57940807 GCF_036898095.1 Palaemon carinicauda | reverse complement strand
AGTGGTTCCTACTTGTATGCTTAAGGAAATAGTACAATCAACTAATTTCCTATTATACCCAAGCCTTATTTTAGCTGTAATGTGGTGGTGCAAGATTATTTGCTTATTTATTTGTCTGTGTGTTTGTGGACAGGATTTTTTATTTATTTTTATTTCTGTGTGTTTGTGGACAGGATTATTTATTTGTACAAAATTCTTATGATGGCATATTTGCGTATGTATTTAGTTAAATTATAAAAAGAAAGTGTAACTAGGATAAGATGATTTTAGTGCAATTCCTGTCATCATATCTATTCTTACATCACATGCCCGTATTGCCGATTGATTTAGTACTTTATTTATTATTAGATGTTTTATAAGAAAATGTTAAACATATTTTTGTGAGCTTTCATCTGAGACAATGTTGCCCCTTTGTATAAATTGTATAATTGTACAATCACCATCCGTTAAACTCCAATATAAAGCCAATTTAAGCTCATATCGGAAAAAAATATCCCACTCAAATAGGAACAAATCTTTCTTAAGGAAAGCGAATCTAAATGAATGTTGACATTAGACCGCAACTCGCAGTAATATGGCCATCAAGAAGCCGACTTAGCATTTCCCCTAAGCCACATCAATCTCGTCACCTACATGTCCCCACCACATACATTCACCATCAGTCTCTTGTCATGCAGCATTACAGAGATTATTACGGTAGTTAGTGAAGGGAATTGCGTCATTAGATTTGCAAAACAGCCTTTGATCTCATTTAGATGTGCCAAAACAGAAAGATTTCAAGAAAATATAATCGACAACAAACACAAGACAAGAACACAAGGACATAGAGTAGCCCATTTAGATCTCTCTCTCTCTCTCTCTCTCTCTCTCTCTCTCTCTCTCTCTCTCTCTCTCTCTCTCTCTCTATGCAATATAATAACAAAAAAGTAGACAAACTCTCTCTATGCAATATAATAACAAACAAGTAGACAAATTAGATCTCTCTCTCTCTCTCTCTCTATGCAATATAATAACAAAAAAGTAGACAAACTCTCTCTATGCAATATAATAACAAACAAGTAGACAAATTAGATCTCTCTCTCTCTCTCTCTCTCTCTCTCTCTCTCTCTCTCTCTCTCTCTCTCTCTCTCTCTCTCTCTTCCAAATTTCTTTTAGGTAATAATACTTAAATTTCTTGTTGTTCAACGTTATTTTGGAAGCGGTTGTCTTTATCCATCAAAATCATATGCTAGAGACCTCTCTCTCTCTCACTCTCTCTCTCTCTCTCTCTCTCTCTCTCTCTCTCTCTCTCCTCTCTCTCTCTCTCTCTCTCTCTCTCTTAGGCAATGAAACTTTAATTTCTTAATGATCAACGTAATTTTTGGCGCTTTTGAATAAAAACTTGATCTTGAAAACCAGGAAATCAAATTGAAAATAACGCTTGAGCAAAATCGTTTTCAAAGCGTTCCCCTTCAACTTATAGTTAAACTTACTATCATTAACTCCAGGAACTATCAAGAGAAGCACCCACGTTAATTATATCGATATCCAGAAAGAATTTACTTCACGAAGAGTAACCTCAGGTAAAAATAGAACTCTAAACATCCATAGATCGAAAGGAAAACTCAAGCCATGCAGTGAGAGTGTGTTATGCGGTTGGTGATCAACCATACGTGAAGGTTGACTCTTGGGGGATGCGTCGTAAGAAATGGCTGTGTTTAACAGAAAACGAGGTTATTAGCGGACCACATTAGTAGCAGATGATGTATGGCTTTAAGTAGGTACTGTTTTCGCTTATGGCAAATGCTTGCGGTGAGGTGCAAATGTAATTGGGATGCTTTGTCGGTACTTCAGTTGAATGGTTGGAAGCTGTATTCTTGCGTAAAGGTTTAAAGACAGCTCATGAATGACAGAGGCAAGGAACAGTGGCATTGCCCTATCAAGCAGGTCAGTGCCCTAGAGACCGACCATATACACATGATGAGCACCCAAGCCCCTCTCCCCCCAAAAATGTCCTAGAGAGGGCCAGGCAATGGCTGCTAATGACTCAGCAGATGGGCTCCCCCAAAAGCCCCGTCCTTGGCTTACAAGGACGGGGAGGTTTCAGCGACAAAAGGAACTAATGAGTTTGAGCGGGACTCGAATCCCAGTTTGGCAATCACCAGGCAAGGGCGCTACCACTTTTCTACCACAACCCTAAGATGAAAAGTCAGTAAACATTTTATTCGTCTCGGTGAATGGTACCCCAGTTAACGGGTCATGAAAATAAAGACAACGACAGTGACTTCACTGTCGATAATTCTACTGTATAGCCTTTGACCAGAGGCAGCCTCTTAAAGGAATGAATTGCCAGCTCCGTAAGAGTCGATCTTGACTCATAGGGCTGGTTAATCTCGTCCTCCTGATCATAATCAAAGGAATAAAGTATGCAGTAAATTCTTCGTTTTCAATTCTAGAAGAAATTTACACCAGTAAGAAAAGTCTCCTACCGTGCCCAAATGATTAATTTTAAAACTCTCCTATCGTCAGGAAATTGAACAAGTTTGATCTGAAAGTATCATGTAAATATCTTATTTCCATTTCTTTTGGTAATGATATTTCTTAACATAGCTCAAACAGATGATCTGAGCACGGTCTCTCTCTCTCTCTCTCTCTCTCTCTCTCTCTCTCTCTCTCTCTCTCTCTCTCTCTATATATATATATATATATATACATATGTACGACATATATTGTATATATATATATGTATATATATATATATATATATATATATATATATATATATATATATATATATATATTATATATATATTTGCAAGTGTATACATATGTATATATACTATATATATATATAAATATATATATATATATATATATATATATATATATATATATATATATATTTGCAAGTGTATACATATGTATATATATGTATATATATAAATAAATATATATATATATATATATAAATTTGTATGTACATATATATATATATATATATATGCATATATATATATAGTTACCTTCTTGCCCTAACATAAAAAAATGAGTCCCTCCATCAATGACTTTCGATGCATTCCCCCAGCTCCATTACCTCTCCCTCCCTCTTAACACAATCATTCAAATGAGAGATTATTGGTATTACATCTTTTCATTTATTACATTAATATCGAGAAACCATTTTAATGTCATAAAATTTCTTTCTTGTTTTGTCTTAGTTAACACTTTTATCTCTATATTAATATCAATTGTCACATATCCTACTTTCACACTTCTTTTTACTCTCTTTGTACTACGAAGCAAATAACCTACATAACTTGTAAGTTTTTTTTCTTATCAATCCATTTCACATGAAAACATCACTTCTATTAAGGAGGTTTGGCTCAATGGTACTCTCATACTTTTCTACCATGGCTAAATCACATTTTCCTCTTCTCTTCCAAATTATTTGATAATCTCCACTACATAATAAAGAGCAAGTGCCTGGCTCTCTCTCTCTCTCTCTCTCTCTCTCTCTCTCTCTCTCTCTCTCTCTCTCTCTCTCTCACACACTGAGGGACCTGTGGGAATCCAAACAAAAAATATGGCAATAAGGTAAGGCTCTTATAACGCGTGATTTTTTTATACTTTCCGAAAAATAAACTCCAATATCGAATTAATGTTACCCCAGTAATATCACACACCCAATTGAATTTATTTCATCAGCACCTACTCTTCTGCAAAGAGTAAGAAACATAAATATGTAAAATAAATAAAACATAAATAGGTAAATAAACAAATAAGTAATAAATAAATCAATGAATTAGTGAATAAATAGATAAGTAAACAGGCAATTAATGACCAGAAATTAAGAGCGTCTACCAAAATGATAAAAAAAACACTTTCCCCTTTCCATAGAAGGAAGATCTCCCATTCAAGAGGCCACATCACAAACCACACCCTTCTTCATGTGATTAGTGGGCGTGGTTTCTGAATGAGCACTAGTATAAAGACCGAAGCCTAATCTTCAGTCATCAGTTCGCATTGACTCTCGCATCTCATCGCCTCATTATGGCTCTTGCTTTGGTACGTGAACGTGATCTAATCACAAAACAAAATTTATATTTATCTATAGAATCTGGTAGTTTGTTGTCATGTATGTTTAACCCTTTCACTGCCATTGGTGTCATAGTCAAAATACGCAAAAAGGAAACTCTCTTTTAAAATCACCTAACTATAAAAAGTTGGTATTCAATAAAAAGGTCTTGATGAGAGCTTTCAAATGAATATCAACAAGCTAGGATTTTTCTCATCTTCAAAGATTTTGCGACATCAGAAGTTTCATTGAATTCACCACTGACAGTGAAAGGGTTAATAGATGAAATAACCTCTAAGCTTTTCAATTTAGTCATAGTTTTTTCAGAGTCCCTAAAGGACTGGAATCCAAAAAGGCTATTCAAATTTTCATGAATCCCACATATATTATCTGCTGACTAATGATAATTTTTGTGATGATTTGAAATTTTGGGTATAATAGATTTAGCTACATATCATTAGAGTCCTATGAAGAGTAATATTTTCTTAAGTTAGTCCATAATGGATCAGTTAAGTTACTGGGGGGGGGGGGGATAATTTTCGGCAATAAACACAATCTGCCAATCACAGGCACAGAAAAAAAAAATAAAGTTTAGAAAAATATTTCATAGGTGAATGAGAAACACTTGATTATATATGACTGAAACAAACATACTTTATGTATGATAATGTAAATCTCTGATATTAAATTTTTTATTTATTATAGTCGGTTCTTCTGGCGTGTGCCGGAATAGTTTTGGGAGCACGCCCACACCCACACCAACCAGCTTACGGCCACCCACGCCCTGCCTATGGCCATCACCAACCCGCTTACAAGCACTCATACTGTGATCCAAAGGCAACTCCTGCCTGTGCTGTAAACTCCACACTCAACTACTGCTTGGAGGATGCAGAATACCCTGAGTATGAAATCAAGGGAGCTATCACAGCTGACCATATCTTCGCCAAGAAGTACGCTGATGTCGCTGACCAATCTGCTGATGATCTCGTAGATATGGTCACCAAGGCACAAGAGGAAGCTTTCGACTACTCTTACTACACTGGTGCCTCTACTGGAGACTCCCCATACGATGCCACCCACTGGGGAGGTCCAGAAGGATACATCTGCCCCTCTGATGTAGCTTATGCTAGACCAAGACGTGCCCAGAACGTCGAGGGCAAATGGCGTGTGATCGTCAACGATGTCCACTACTATACCCAGACTGCTCGTCTTGAGACCTGCCTGTTCCCAGAGGCCGCTTGCCGCGCCCTTGCCCCTTGCTACAAGAGCCACTGCACCCAGAAGTACGTCTACCACCGCCTCCTCTCCTTCGACCCATGCGATGCCTACAAGGGTCTCTTCATTGACATCTACAAGCTCCCATCAGCTTGTTCTTGCCATGTCCCAGCCTAAGTGTCCTTTCTGAAGCTATAACTCAGGGAATTCCCTGAGACTTCGTGCCCACGACAGACCTACCGACATCTTTCTTGAACTTTGTGTGTCTTCAATGCCCAAGCGGAGGAGAAGCCCCGAGATGACTTGAGAACTGCTTTCTTCACGTACCACCATCTAGTCATGCCAGGGACTCCCGGGACGCTCCCCGCTGCTCATCTCTAACATCTGATTTTCCTTTTCCTTTTCTCATTCACTTAATTATTACCATGTGAGTACTAGATGCGAGAAGTTATTGTACTATTTATTCTAATAAAATATCCTAAACATATTTCCATTTTGTTTCTTTTCAAAGTGTTTTCACTTGAATGTTAATCAAGAATGGACTACAATTCACGAGATAAATAGGTGCTTGAAAACAAAATTTATTTCAAATATTTGCTCGTTCTTTAGATAATGATGGATATCACAACTTAGCTCAAGTTTGCATGAAAAACAGCAAGCTATGCCTGAAAAGGGCCTTAAGATAACCCCATTTAATCTGGAGAAAAGATGATAGAATGGTGTAGAGAGCATTTTGTAAATTAACTATGGTATCATATCAATTAGTTATTTTACTGCTTAATTACTGGAAGAACTGGCTATACATATTTGCATGACCTCTTTATCTTAAAAACATACTAGCATAAAGAATCTGAGCTATTTCTGGACATACAGAATGTTGAAAATAAAAGCGAGGGTTGAGGAACTAACAACTGAACGCATCGCCCTAAAAGGATTTGTGATTAAAGTTCACTGGTTAATCCTACACACTTGATTACACAAAGCTCTTGAGCAGAAGCTAAGAGATGTATAGGCAGGATCCTGGGGATGTAAAACACAATGGTAAATTTTTGTGTGCTGAGACATTATGTATCTGAAGTGACTCTTAAATTTTTTAAAAGCTTTTAGTTATGTCAGCAGAAAAATGCTCTGGAAGATTCTGAGAGACTGTGCCTTTAGGAAAAAAAATCATAGCCTTAATAAAAAATCTCATCACGGTATACAGGACAGCCGAACACAAAAAAGAGAAAATCGAAAAAGGTAATGGTAGGTACTTCGAAGATCTTTATGGTGTAAAGGATATAGTATTGCTAGCTATTATTATGGCTAGCAAATTACATAAAATCCAGAGCTCCAAACCCACCTGTTTATTTCTACATAAATCTGTCATACTTGAAAAATACCCGAGCTCTGAGAATATTATGTAACTCACAGACGACAATATATAAAATCACTGAATATCCAAAGGTCTCTTACGTACACTCAAAACAAGACTGGGTGATTATTTTATAAGAACTATTTAAAACAACCTCTTACTTTGATTTTTAAACAGGGATTACGAGCAAGTATTGTAAAGAAATATGGGTGATCGTAAAATACACACTTTACAAAAATAAATATATTCTATAAAAAAGTTACAACATTAATGCAAAAAGAATTAACACCAAAATTAAATTACTCGAAATATTGAATCTAAACAAAAACCTAAGACTAAAACAAGAAAATATTACACTCTGAAAATTGAATAATCACTTGCTTCACTGTAAATTAAATTTTACACAAATATTTAATTTTGATAATTAATGAAAGAGTTAACACTTTAACACTCTAATGATTACACACTAAATAGGATTTACATAATTATAACTGATACATTTACGTGTTTTGGCTCAAAAGGGGTTACCGAACAGATAAGCAGATTAAATACAGCTTACTGTTTTAACCTAAACTCACAAGGCCAGTTACAAAAATTTATGCTAAACAAGTATTTATATCAATACAATACACTTAAATCACCAGTCAATGGATTCGTCAACGTTTGAACATGCTACACACAATATATGTTGGATAGAAATAGTTAATCATGTTTGAGAGGGCACACACTTGATGCACTTGGGAGGAGAGAGGCGTACAAACTTTGCATCTTTCAATGGGACAGGCTGGATCTCTTCTGCTGCTTATGCATTCCTAGGGGCATATATATATTGACTTTAAACTTCTAGATGATTCTAATAGATCATTCTCGTAGCTTGGGGGCAAAGCCTAGTGGGATAAGGTTGCTAACTAAGTAAATCGAACAGGGAAACTAACCTTGCTTGCAAGGCAACCCTCTCTCATTTACCTCCGCCAACCTACTCCTCGAAACCTTAAAAAAAAGAGTAATCTATTTCCTGAATATTAATGCACATTCTAACCGCGTGAAAATATAAACATGATGTAATACCTCATGAACATGACGAAAGCCCTCGTGTTCATATCTAGTATGGGTTACACAGCATAACTAATCGAGATTACATAAGACTTCATAAGAAAATACATGAAAGAAAAAGTTAATTCTCGAAAAAAGATAACGTAAATTACATATACTGACTTGAATGAAAAATACAATTAAATGAACGATGAAAGTCTTATGTAATTTACATACATTTACTTAAACCTACATGAGAGGAACTCACCTTACGAGCAGGCTATATGTGTCCTAAATACACAAATGAAATACATGAATAAAATATTTTCTCTTACTAGACCAGCTTCTTAAGACTATAGATGTGCCAGATTTACGTCTATTAGTTAACCGACCGGTTAGTCTTCATGTCAATATAGGTAAATCAGGGGCTGTGCATTGGGATATTAACACAATAATGATATGGCCACCTTAGGTTACTTGGTGCAGTTATAAAAAATTATAGATTTCTTGAAAATGAATTTGCTGATAGACTAAAGCAAGCAAAGCAGGTTATGGGTTTGCTTAACAAAGCATAGTCATCAATTATAATTAAATTGCCTAATAATATTTATATATATTGGTAATGACGTCAAATAGATCACAAATGTTCATTATATAGATGAAAGGCTGTTGACTGACTGGTAGCATTAGCTAGGCTAGGTTCTTCGAATAAAGACTGAAAACATTGTAAGACTGGATTCTATGTGGACACCTCAAGATTCCAGAAGAATGGATAAAAACTAATAAGGAACTGGGATCGGTTGGTAAGATGTGTCTAAGATAGTAAGAGAAAAGAATGGCAATACTTCTGGTAAAGGGCCCTAGCAGTGCTTGAGGCATTAATTAGGTTGTAGTTAACAGGGTATTTTTAATGTTTTATCAATGCTTCAGTGTTGTGGATATCATTTAGAGCCACATTAGGAAAATACCCCTGTAGTTCGGTTTTTCAAAAAAAAAAAAAAAAAAAAAAAAAATGGGTTTTCAATTTGAGAATTATTGAGTATAGATATACAGTATACATAATTAATCAAGAAATCATTGTTGACGCAAGATCGATTTTAAACAAAATCTATATGATAGAAGACCTCTATACCTTTTTAAATGTAATACTCGGAAACTTAGCTCAAATATTCTGTCGAAAAAAAAAATCAATGTGACTATACAAATGACCTGAATACTATAATCATGCATAGAAAAAAATAAATTTTGAATTTGAATCATTAGGAACCCTTTTCACAGAAAACTGGTAATAATAGTTTTCCATAGAGCTGTATAGCAGGTTCCTCACCAATAAATTAATAAATGAATTTCAATCTCACTATTTAATAAAAAGATTTATCACTAAGGTCACAGACACTTTATTGGGACATATTACTTAACGTATTTTATCACAAAAACTATAAACTCTAAAAATTTAATCATAATATAACTGATTAAATTTCATTTCCATTGACATATAATTTCAATTATGCTATAAATAACAAAAGAAAGAGTAAATCGCGGGAAACCACAGTAAATTAAATACGCCGAATGGCGCTGAAAGGAATAAAAATCTCCGGACATAGAGTGCAGTATGTGCAATGACACTCAAAGGGTTAAGCCTTTCACCACACTGCGCCATTAATCTCTATCTTTCCTTTTCATGTACTATCTCACTACTGAGATAACTTAAGCCTTTCACTTTCACTGTCTCTATTTTGACACAATTTCTCGCCACAATCTAAATTACATCTTATTCAAATCTATTTCTAGATTTCCTAATCTCTTAATCTCTCAATACTACACAGTATTCTAGAAGTTTTATTCCAGCTATTACCAAGTTATGGAATGGTCTTCCTAATCGGGTAGTTGAATCAGTAGAACTTCAAAAGTTCAAAAGTTGGAGCAAATGTTTTTATGTTGACCAGGCTGACATGATTCTTTTTATAGTTTATATATGACATATCTGTCTTTGACGTTGTTAATAGTTTATAAAGGACATATCTGTTTTGACGTTGTCACTGTTTTTAGAATGATTTATTGTTGATTTATTCTCATCATTTTTTTTATTTCCTTATTTCCTTTCCTCACTGAGCTATTTTTCCCTATTGGAGCCCTTGGACTTATAGCATCTTGCTTTTCCAACTAAGGTTGTAGCTTGGATAGTAATAATAATAATAGTGATAATAACACACATTAATTTCCCCTTTTTACTTTCAAATGTCTAATAGTAGCGATGTATGATAATCACTTGATATCAACATAGTACATTTTATCTAAGCTGCATTTCTCTTCCTTATTCAGTGTTTTGTGTCTTCCATCTTGCTCTCTTCATCAAAATGCTATTATACTCTTCCTGTTATATGTAAACTGATATTTTGCTAAATAATACTTTTATTCTTTACTATCACTGATACTTTTAGGAATAGCATATACATTCACATACAGACACATTCATATATATATATATATATATATATATATGTATACTAATGATAGTTTAGTCATTAGTTCACTTGTAGTATTTTTGTAATTCAAATTAATGATACGAAAATATAATACAGCATTGAAATTATTATTATCTAAGTTCATCTGACACTAAAAGAAGGATAAGATAAAAACCCAATCTACTATAGCCAGGATTCGAAACCTCATCTTTTTAGTTCTGATATAAATTAACTGTGATTTATGATTGAATCGATAAGTCACGTTTATTAGTTCATTATTTTACAACCAACTAACGAAAAAAAACCCTTAAAGGATAGCCTAGACTATCATCTTGTGAACGGAAATAAGTATCATTTAAAAGAAAAAACATTAAAATGAATAAGTAACAATAAAATCACTCGAAAGATATACGAATAAAGAACTGGAATCAAGAGCATCTGCCTTAATAACAAACAAACTTTCTCTTTCAAGAGAATGAAGAATCACCTATTCAGAGGACACCTCTGAAATCCCATCCTTGAGGTGACAGGTGGGCGTGGCTACTTCATGAGAGTTCCTATAAAGACAGTCTGCAATTCCTCCATCATCAGTTCGCATTAACTCTCGCATCTCATCGCCTCATTATGGCTCTTGCTTTGGTACGTCCACATGGTATCAAGAAAAGATACATTTTTGATTACGAATGATTTATTTAGTGACATCTCAACTTTTCACTTTTCCTATAGTTTAAGGAAATCTTTCCTTAAAGACCTTCAATCTAGAATTCCTTTAAAAATCCGCACGTTTCTCTTGTATATTATCTGTTGATCAACTACGCGATAAGGATTTTATGATTATCATGGGATTCTTGTAACATTATTAGATATGATTATTTTTTAAATATGTCTCGATCTTATTTTTATAGGAAGTTTCATCTATTAGGGAAATATTTTCAGCAATGATTCCCAACCACAAACCAGAAAAGATAATTCTATAACAATAAAACCACAAAAATAGAACAATGGGGTTTTCAGTTCTGATAAATTACATTTAGAAGGGTAATGTAAGAAAATTAGATCATAAGTCTCAAAGACACTAACATGTTCATGAAAATTCGAATGACTGATATCAAAATTCTTCTTTATTACAGTCGGTTCTTCTGGCGTGTGCCGGAATAGTTTTGGGAGCACGCCCACACCCACACCAACCAGCTTACGGCCACCCACGCCCTGCCTATGGCCATCACCAACCCGCTTACAAGCATTCATACTGTGATCCAAAGGCAACTCCTGCCTGTGCTGTAAACTCCATACTCAACTACTGCTTGGAGGATGCAGAATACCCAGAGTATGAAATCAAGGGAGCTATCACAGCTGACCATATCTTCGCTAAGAAGTACGCTGATGTTGCTGACCAATCTGCAGATGATCTCGTAGATATGGTCACCAAGGCACAAGAGGAGGCTTTCGACTACTCTTACTACACTGGTGCCTCTACTGGCGACTCCCCATATGATGCCACCCACTGGGGAGGTCCAGAAGGATACATCTGCCCCTCTGATGTAGCTTATGCTAGACCAAGACGTGCCCAGAACGTCGAGGGCAAATGGCGTGTGATCGTCAACGATGTCCACTACTATACCCAGACTGCTCGTCTTGAGACCTGCCTGTTCCCAGAGGCCGCTTGCCGCGCCCTTGCCCCTTGCTACAAGAGCCACTGCACCCAGAAGTACGTCTACCATCGCCTCCTCTCCTTCGACCCATGCGATGCCTACAAGGGTCTCTTCATTGACATTTATAAGCTCCCATCAGCTTGTTCTTGCCATGTCCCAGCCTAAGTGTCCTTCCTGAAACTATAACTCAGGGAATTCCCTGAGACATCCTGCCCACGACAGACCTACCGACATCTTTCTTGAACTTAGTGTCTCCAATGCCCAAGCGGAGGAGAAGCCCCGAGATGACTTGAGAACTGCTTTCTTCACGTACCACCATCTAGTCATGCCAGGGACTCCCGGGACGCTCCCCGCTGCTCATCTCTAACTAACATCTGATTTTCCTTTTCCTTTTCTCTTTCACTTAATTATTACCATGTGAGTACTAGATGCGAGAAGTTATTGTACTATTTATTCTAATAAAATATCTTAAACATATTTCCCTTTTGTTTCTTTTTATAGTGTTTTCACTTAAATGGTATTCACGAATGGGCTACAATTATGAGGGAAACAGGTGCTGGAAAACGGAAAGTTTTTCAAATATTTGCCCGTTCTTTTGATAATGATGAAATATCAAAACCTAGATCAGGTCTGGATGAAAAACAGGAAGCTATGTCAGTAAAGGGCCATGGGATGTCCTCATTTAATCTGGAGAAAAGATAATAGAATGGTGTAAAGAGCACTTTGTAAATGAACTAAGGTATCATACCGAATAGCTATTTTAGTGCTTAATTACTGGAAGAAAAACTGGCTATACATACTGTATGTGCAAGACCTCTTTATCTTAAAAAAAGATACTAGCATAAAGAATCTGAGGTATTTCAGGACATACAGAATGCTGAAATTAAAAACGAGGGTTGAGGAGTCAGATTATTCAAGATATCCCACTAAGAGTATTTGTGATTAAAGTACACTGCTTCATCCTTCAGACTTGATTACACAAAGCTTTTGACCAAAAGCTAAGAGATGTATATATAGGATCCAGGGATGAAAAACACAGCAGAGACTCGAACATTGGAAAATAATCATTGCCTTATTAAAAAAAAAAAAAAAACATAAAGGTAAGCAAATGCCGTGTCACTAACTGTATCATAAGGATACACATCTCCATCTTTTTTATGGAGTTGTAGTTATAAAACTAGTTATATGCAGGACAGCCGAGAATCAAAAAGGGTAATGGTAGCTACCTTGAAGATCTTTATTGTATAGATGATATAGTATTGTTAGCTATAGATGTGCCAGATTTGCGTGTATCAGTTAACGGACTGGTGGTCTTCATGTTAATATTGCTAAATCAAGGGATGTGCATTGGGATATCAACGCAATAATGATATGGCCACTTTAGGTAATTTAGCATAGTTCTAAAAAATTAAAGACATCTTGAAAATGAATTTGTTGATAGACTAAATAAGGCAAAGTCGGTTATTGGTTTGTTTATCAAAGCATGGTCATCAAATAGAATTAAATTGCATAATAATTTATATATATATATATTTATATATATATATATATATATATATATATATATATATGTATATATATATATATATATATATATATATATATATATATATATATGTATATATATGTAAATATATATATATATATATATATATATATATATATATATATATATATATATATATATATATATATATATATATATATATATATATATATATATATATATATACGGGTAATGACATCATCAAATAGATCACAAATGTTCATTATATACCCGAAAGGCTGATGACTGAATGGTAGCGTTGTTAGGTAGGTTCCTCGATTAAAGCCTGAAAGTACTGTAAGACTAGATTCCATGTGGATACCTCAAGGTTCCAGAAGTATGGAAATGACAGAACCTACGAAACTACTTGGATAAGAACTAATTATAACTGTGATCGGTTGGTAAGATTTGCCTAAGATAGTATGAGAAAAGAACGGCAATGAGTCTGGTTAGGGTCCCTTGCATCATGCAGCGCTTGAAGTATCAATTGGGTAGCAATTACCAAGCTAGTTTTAATGTTTTAAGAATGCATCAGTGTTGTGGATATCATTTAGAACCACATTAGGAAAAGACCCCTGTGGATCTTTATACATATATATATGTATATATATATATATATATATATATATATATATATATATATATATATATATATATATATATATATATACATATATACATACATATGTATATATATATATATATATATATATATATATATATATATATATATATATATATATATTGGTAGTATTCAATTATGAGAGTCATTGAGTAAAGATATACAGTATAGGTAATTAATCAAGAAATCATTGTTGAAGTAAGGTTGATTTTAAACAAAATCTCTATACTAGAAGACCTCTATACCTTTCAAACAAAATATTTGAAAAGAGCGCAAATACCCTGTTGAAAAAATCAGTGTGACAATACAAATGACTTGAATGCTATAAACATGCATATTTTTAAGAAAAAATAGATTTTCAATTTGAATCATAAAGAACCCTCTCCACAGAAAACTTTGATAATAATAAAATTCTATAGAGCTGCATAGGAGGTTCATCGCCAATACATTTAAGAAATAAATTTGAATCTCACTGTTTTATAAAAGGATTCATCACTAAAGCTACAGACACTTTTTGGGGACATAATACTTAACATATTTAATCACAAAAACCATAAACTATAAAAGTTTATTTATACTAAAACTGATTAAATTTCCTTTCCATTGACATATAATTTCAGTTATGCTATACACTTTTCATATGCGTGAAAAATAAAAGAAAGAGACAATCACTGAGAAATTACTATAAATGAAATACGTCCAAAGCCATTGAAGGAAATAAAAATCCCCGCACATAGAGTATATCCAATGACACTCAAAGGATTAAGTGTCATTAATCTCTATCTTTCATTTTAACGTACTATCTCAGAACTAGGACACTTAAGACTTTCACTTTCACTATCTCTATTTTGACACACTTTCTCGTCACAATCTAGATTACACCTTATTCAAATCTATCTCTAGATTTCATAATCTCTTCAAAAAGCACATTCATTTCCCCTTTTTACTTTCAAATGTCTAATAGTAGTGATGTATGGTAATCACTTGATATCAACATACAACATTTTATCTAGGCTGCATTTCTCTTCCTCGTTCAGTATTTTGTGCTGTCTATCTGGTGCCCTTCATCAAAATGGTATCATACACTTCTCGTTATTTGTAAACTGTTTATTTGTTAGATAATACTTTTATTCTTTATATCACTAATATTTTTTAGGGATAGTAAATATATACACATACAGACACACACACATACATATATATATATATATATATATATATATATATATATATATATATATGTATATATATATATATATATATATATATATATATATATATATATATATATATATATACACTGTAAATCTATTTATTTATCCATACATGTATACACAAATATATATATATATATATATATATATATATATATATATATATATATATATATATATATACACCTATATATCTATCTATCTATCTATCTATCTATCTATATATATATATATATATATATATATATATATATCTATAAATATATATATATATATATATATATATATATATATATATATGTATGTATATATATATCAATATATATATATATATATATATATATATATATATATATATATATATATATATATATATATACAGTATATATATATATATATATATATATATATATATATATATATATATATATATATACATATATATATATATGTATATATGTGTATATATATACACACAAACACACTGTATATATATAAATATATATATGCGATAGCTTAGTCATTAGTTCACTTGTAGTATTTTGAAATTGAAATTAATAATACAAAAAAAATAAAACAGCAGTGAAATTATTATTATTTAAGTTCATCTGACACTAAAAGAATAAGATAAAAACTCAATCTACTATAGCCAGGATTCGATCCTCAGCTTTTTAGTTCAGATATAAATTACCTGTGATTTATGATTGAATGGATATAACACAGTTATTAGTTCATAATTCTATAATTAATTACACCCCCCTTAAAAAAAATGTAAAATAATAGCTTAGACCATCACCTTCCAAAATAAAACAAATAGAATTTAAAAAGAGACAATGAAAATGGATAGCTAACAATAAAAAAAAAACAAAATT
This sequence comes from Palaemon carinicauda, assembly GCF_036898095.1. NCBI lineage: Eukaryota > Metazoa > Arthropoda > Malacostraca > Decapoda > Palaemonidae > Palaemon > Palaemon carinicauda. The sequence goes on along the minus strand of NC_090761.1, from coordinate 57,924,781 downwards.
TAGAGGAGTAAAGCGCTGGAATCAAGAGCATCTGCCTTAATAACAAACAAACATTCTCTTTCATTAGAATGAAGAATCACCTATTCAGGGGACACCTCTGAAATCCCATCCTTGAGGTGACAGGTGGGCGTGGCTACTGCATGAGAGTTCCTATAAAGACAGTCTGCAATTCCTCCATCATCACTTCGCATTGACTCTCGCATCTCATCGCCTCATTATGGCTCTTGCTTTGGTACGTCCACATGGTATCCAGAGAAGATACATTTTCAATTACAAATGATTTATTTAGTGACATCTCTACTTTTCACTTTTCCTATAGTTTGAGGAAATCTTTCCTTAAAGACCTTGAATCTATATATCTTTAAAAATCTTGTTTGTCATGTATATTATCTGTTGATCAAGTATACGATAAGGATTTTATGATCATCACAGGATTCTTGTACAATTAATAGATATCTTTATTTTTCAAATATGTCTTGGCCTTGTTTTATGGGAAGTTTCATTTATTAGGGAAATATTTTCAGCAATGATTCCCAACCATAAACCAGAGAAGATAATTCTATAACAATAAAAACACAAAACTAGAACAATGGGCTTTTCAGTTCTGATAAATTACATTAAGAAGGACAATACAGGAAAATTAGATCATGAGTCTCACAGAAACCAACCTCTTCCAGAATATTCGAATGTCTAATATCAAAATTCTTCTTTATTGCAGTCGGTTCTTCTGGCGTGTGCCGGAATAGTTTTGGGAGCACGCCCACACCCACACCAACCAGCTTACGGCCACCCACGCCCTGCCTATGGCCATCAACAACCCGCTTACAAGCACTCATACTGTGATCCAAAAGCAACTCCCGCCTGTGCTGTAAACTCCACACTCAACTACTGTTTGGAGGATGCAGAATACCCTGAGTATGAAATCAAGGGAGCTATCACAGCTGACCACATCTTCGCCAAGAAGTACGCTGATGTTGCTGACCAATCTGCTGACGATCTCGTAGATATGGTCACCAAGGCACAAGAGGAAGCTTTCGACTACTCTTACTACACTGGTGCCTCTACTGGCGACTCCCCATATGATGCCACCCACTGGGGAGGTCCAGAAGGATACATCTGTCCCTCCGATGTAGCTTATGCTAGGCCAAGACGTGCCCAGAACGTTGAGGGCAAATGGCGTGTGATCGTCAACGATGTCCACTACTACACCCAGACTGCTCGTCTTGAGACCTGCCTGTTCCCAGAGGCCGCTTGCCGCGCCCTTGCCCCTTGCTACAAGAGCCACTGCACCCAGAAGTACGTCTACCACCGCCTCCTCTCCTTCGACCCATGTGATGCCTACAAGGGTCTCTTCATCGACATCTACAAGCTCCCATCAGCTTGTTCTTGCCATGTTCCAGCCTAAGTGTCCTTTCTGAAGCTATTACTCAGGGAATTCCCTGAGCCATTCTGCCCACGACAGACCTACCGACATCTTTCTTGAACTTTGTGTCTCCAATGCCCAAGCGGAGGAGAAGCCCCGAGATGACTTGAGAACTGCTTTCTTCACGTACCACCATCTAGTCATGCCAGGGACTCCCGGGACGCTCCCCGCTGCTCATCTCTAACTAATATCTGATTTTCCTTTTTCTTTTCTCTTTCACTTGATTATTACCATGTGAGTACTAGATGCGAGAAGTTATTGTACTATTTATTCTAATAAAATATCATAAGAAATATCTCAAATGGTTTTTATGGCATTTATGTTTAATTGTTACATCATAAGAATGGAACATGCACTAGAAAAGAAATAATTAGAGATCGTAGGATTTGATAAGCGAAATAAATGATATGATGATGTGGGACCGTGATGGTAGCTTGATTATATCACAAAAGAAGAGAATATGCTGAGGAGAGGATGTGTGAAATCAATAGGAATAAGAAATAATTGTGAGAGAAATAGATTTCCATCTCACCACCTGAGGAAGAAGTAACCCCAGATTTTGTCTGAAATTTGTAAAGAATATTAGGCATATAAGGTTTTTGAATTAGGCAGGGCATAAATTCAATACACAATAATCTGTTATTAAAGACATCACTAAAACATGTCTTTATTAAGCTCATATTTGCCAATATTCTCAGTCTTTCTTTCTTTGTATATACTGTATATATATATATATATATATATATATATATATATATATATATATATGTGTGTGTGCATATATATATGTATGTATATATATATATATATATATATATATATATATATATATATATATATACATATATATATATATATATATATATATGCATATGTAGATATATCCAAGTGTTCTAACATAGGATTTACCTATTCCTTGTCTTTGAAAGGCTTTCATTACTGCTTTAGTTTTGACACTATCAAAAGCTTTCTCGTGATCTATATATGCCATACATAGTCAAACAATATTGATTTTTCTATTAGCTGGTCAATTATAAGGATATGATCAGTTGTTGAATACAGGAAGTACAGCAATACTAAAACGATATAAAGGTAGTGAGAAAATCCCAGGTGAGAAAGGAGTTAGACAGGGAGAGCCCATCTCTCCTAACTTATTCACAACATGAATAGAAGAAGCATTTAAGAATTTAGATTGAGAAAATATACGAATTAATTTCCACTGAGAATACTTTAACAACTTAAGATTTGTAGATGATATACTCGTAGTTATGTTTAGTGAAGCATTGGAGGAATGGCAAAACATGAAAGAAGATTTGAATTGAGAAAACAGAAATGTAACACGGAAAATTAATTTGAACAAAACTAAGAAAATGTTCACTGAAAAGGCAGACACAAGAAATAAGTGTTATGAACGAAGTTGTAGAGATTGCTAATGAATATGCGTATTTAGGACAGGCAGTGAGTATTTCCCCAGGACATGAGAACAAAATTAAAACAAGGATAAGAATAGGATAGAGAGCTTTTGGCAAGCAAAATGAGATTATAAAAAGTAGAATGACCCTTTTTCTAAAATAAAAGTCTTCGGTCAGATGGTCCTACCAGTATTAAATTTTACATCAGAAACTTAGAGCTTTACTAAAGCTTTAGAACATAAGCTAGTTACAACTCAAAGAGCTATGGAAAGACAAATGATGGGAATAACGCTATGAGACAGAAAAAGAGCAACATGGATACGAGGGAAAACTAAAATAGAGGATATTTTACCAATATATAGGAAAAAAATTGACATGGGCAGGACATATAATGAGAATGACAGATAATAGATAGAAATTAAGAATAACAGAATGGGTTGCCTACTCCCTAGAGACAGGAAAAGGAGGGAAAGGAAGAGAAGACGATGAGTAAACGAGCTAAGAAAATTTGCAGGTATAAACTGGCATTGAAAGACCATAGAAAGACGAGAGTGAGAACATGTCTGAGCCCTTTGTCCGCTAGTGGACTAGTAATGGCGGATAATGATGATATAGCATAGAAAAACCATAAACAGACGGGAGTCGGGAATATGTCTGAGGACTTTGTCCTGCAGTGGACTAGTGACGGCTAATAATGAAAATTATGTATTTTATATATATATATATATATATATATATATATATATATATATATATGTATATATACATATATATATATATATATATATATATTTATATATATGTATATAAGTATGTATATATATGAATATATATATATATATATATATATATATATATATATATATGTATATATAATTTTTGATATCAATAATATGTAAATTACTTTAGGAGTGCAGTCAATTAATATATTATACTATTTGACAGCACTCCTCTAAAAGTAATTTGCATACCATTGATATCAAGAAAATATATGCTCTAACTTATCAAAGATAGACTAAACATAAACAATCCATCATTTTAAGACCATAATTTGTAGATCTTCATTAAGGGAATTCTAATAATCATTAACGCTCAATAACTCACTATACAGTCAAATGTCACGCCTATTAAACAAAAAATGAAAGCGAGAAAGGAGAAGCTACCAGCAGAAGTGACTAATTCGACATAAGGAAGAGTAAAACTGACACCAAAGCCACACTTTCAACCACAAGTCTCGGTATATTTTCCACCATTTGGCGTTGCTTTTAAAGAAGGGCATACCACCAATTCAGGTACATTGCTGTAATAATTAGGTTATTATGGGACACATTGCTTTTAATTGGCATAATATCTCCCATGAAGAATTATTTGATTTCGAAATGGTTTATTATTATTATTATTATTATTATTATTATTATTATTATTATTATTATTATTATTATTATTATCATTATTATTGTTGTTGTTGTTGTTGTTGCTGCTGTTGTTGTGGTTGTGGTTGTCGCTATTATTATCATTATTATTGAGGAGAAAATTATCCTTGCTTCAGTACCATTAACTTCCAAGGACATTCCTTTCATAATCCTGAAAATCTCTTTCTTCAGTAAAGTTTTCTGACGGTATCTCTGAGTATCTCCTCAATCCAGGGGGTGATAAAGATATAATATCATGAAATTCAGTCTTTCTATACTGTTTAGAACATCGTACAGGTCCTCAAACTAGAAAGGTTTGTCCAGGTATTTCTGAAAGCAGTGATCAGGGTCTGCTTCGTAGAGTTTATTTGAGTAGTTCCTTCGTTACTTCCGAGCAAAAAGGGCCTTGCTAAAATTCAAGCTTGGGGAAGATCAAAATCTGGTATCTTTCAAGCCTCATCTATATATATATGATAGACTCGGTTAATGTGGTAAGACTTGTTGAATTAGTAAAACTTTAAGAGTTCAAACTTGCAGTAAATGTTTTTATGTTGAACAGGCTTACATAAGTCCTTTTATAGTTTGTATATCAAATATCTGTTTTAATGTTTGTTAATGTTTTCATAAGATTTTATTTCAATTTCTCATTACTTCTTATATCTTTTATTTATTTCCTTATTTACTTTCTTCACTGTGATATTTTACCCTGTTGGAGCGTTTGGGCTTATAGCATCTTGCTTTTCCAACTAGGTTTGAAGCTTAGCCAGTAATAATAATAATAATGATAATAATAATAATAATAATAATAATAATAATAATAATTGACTGGGAGTGCTGCATGGGTAGCTCAGTGGCTAAACCAAGCTAGAAACCACTAGTTACAGAGAAACTGTAATTTCTCTGGTGCTGTTGCAATAATCTCTCAAGCGTTGACGTCGCTGGTAGACTGCTGTTTTACCTGAGCAGATTCCTCCTGAATGGCAGAAGCGATCACTGAACCGGCCAATGTTTCAGAGTTCTGTTTTTCATCTGCCATTGTTTAGATTTAGTTGTTTATTATTGCCGAAGGGATTTCACGACTTCAAAAAGCCGGGAGGAGAAACGTTTACTTCATAGTGTTATTATTCATATTGAAATGTAAATCAAGCTTCAGTAGAGAAGTGAAAATATATTCTTCCTTGACTTGAAGTTAAAAATAGAAATAACAACTCTGATGTCGATGAATCTTTTTTATACAGAATGCTAAGACTGATTAAAAGACAACCACTGCAAGGCTGAAGGGTTGTGTGGACGAGTCCTTCAAGACAAGATACATGTGATGATCTCGTTGACAGAAGGAGGAACACGATGATGAACGGGAACATATAGTGTCAATAGTGAATTCGGTATTTTGTGGAGCTGGTAAGTAGGACCACTGCACTGGCTGATCATAAGGCAGAGAGGATAGCTAGACGTATTTATCTTCACTTTTCGATGGAGGTATCATAGCAAAAAGCCGTCGGTGTTAGAAGGGAAATTAACAGCTATGATGCCTTCAGTAATCGTTTAATGATAAGATTCATCTCTTCTTTGATGACTTGGGAAGGGTTAAATTATATGGGAGAAGATTAAGCTTACTGTCACGTAGTTATACAGTATACGCACACACACACACACACACACACACATATATATATATATATATATATATATATATATATATATACTGTATATATATATGTATATATATATATATACATATATATATATATATACTGTATATATATATATATATATATATATATATATATATGTATATATATATATATATATATATATATATATATATATATATATATAGTTTATACACACAAATATATATGTAAATATACGTATATATATATACATACTGTATACACACACATATATATATATATATATATATATATACTGTATATATATATATATATATATATATATACATATATATATATATATTTATATATATATACAGTATATATATATATATATATATATATATATATATATACTGTATATATATATAATTTATATATATATATACTGTATATACTGTATATATATATATATATATATATATATATATATATATAGTGTATACACACATGTATATATATGTATATATATATATATATATATATATATGTGTAAATATATATGTGAATTATTTATTAATATATATATATATATATATATATATTTATATATATATATATATATATATATATATACATACATATTCATATATATTTGTGTATGCATATTCTATATATATGTATATATATGTATACATATATATATATATATATATTTATATATATACATATATATATATATATATATATATATATATATATAAATATATATATATATATATATATATATATATATATATATATATATGCTGTGTTTTTTATTTTATATAATACACAAGTGCAATCAGACAAGTGTGCAAGCGCGTGAGTTGAACAACACATAGCTCACGTTTGATATATCTGAGTTCCATTAAATATACTTGGAGTGCATTCAAAGGACCTTGGCTATATCCATGATTAATCCTGGATATATCTAAGGTTCACAGCCCACCAGCACATCCAGCTATACGCTAGATGGATACTAACAACTGCTGATGTCAGGGAAAAAAATAAATAAAAAACTGTCTGATGATATCCACTTAACCCCTTCAAAATTCAGAAGAGTGTAATCTCTTATTCCAAAATATTCACAACGGGAAAAAAAGGTATTAGAAATAAATATAAAGTCATACGTATCTATATATACATACACATGTAATATAAATATAGGTGTGTTTGTATGTGTGTGTGATATACTGTATAGCATTATAGTTAATGTACACGGAATGCGTTTCAAGTTTTCCGTTGTGGTTATCTAATAAATATAAGAATAATAAACTTAGATCAATTTGAATAAAATGGAGAGAGAGAGAGAGAGAGTGAGAGAGAGAGAGAGAGAGGAGAGAGAGAGAGAGAGAGAGAGAGAGAGAGAGAGAGAGAGAGAGAGAGAGAGAGAGAGAGAGAGAGAGGCCAAAATAATGATGAAGGTTGCACATACACAGATGAGCAGATAGATATTTGAGAGTTGAAGATGACCTAACAACAATACTTCGATTAGAGAGAGAGAGAGAGAGAGAGAGAGAGAGAGAGAGAGAGAGAGAGAGAGAGAGAAGCCAAAATAATGATGAAGGTTGCACATACATAAATGAGCAGATAGATATTTGAGAGTTGAAGAAGATAACCTTACAACAATACTTCGATGAGAGAGAGAGAGAGAGAGAGAGAGAGAGAGAGAGAGAGAGAGAGAGAGAGAGAGAGAGAGAGAGAGAGTTGCATCACATTCCCTTTCATTCTGAAGTGGCAAGACGCTTTCATAACTCCGCCCACTAACAGAAGGTCCTTAGTTCCCTGCCCGGCCTTCGTCGGATAGTATATAAGAAGAAAATGGCGCTTGCTTCTGCAGTACAGCTCTCGCAACTACAGCATCATCATGGCTCTACCTTTGGTGAGTGGTGGTGCCTCAGGTTATTATTATTATTATTGTTGTCATTATCATTACTAGCTAAGCTACAATTAGTTGAAAAAGTAGGGTGCTATAAGCCCAAGGCCTCCAACAGAGAAAGATAGCCCAGTAAGGAAAGGAAATAGGGAAATAAATAAACTATAAGAGATGTAATGAACAATTGAAATGAAATATTTAAAAGAGTAAAATCATCACAATAGATCTTATATATAAAAACTATAAAAACTTAGAAAAACAAGAGGAAGAGAAAGCAGATTCTAACCCATGACATAGGAAGACAATGATACGGAGGTTATGGCACTACCCAAGACTAGAGAACAATGGTTTGATTTTGGAGTGTCCTTCTCCTAGAAGAGCTGCTTACCATAGCTAAAGAGTCTCTTCTATTCTTACCCTTTTCAATCATTTATTACTTGAGCAGCTTACAATTAATTTAACCAGATATCTTAGATATTTTACATGGGGTTAATGTCTATGGTATACAAAACTATCTATTATTCATCGGTTAGAATTTACTCTTCTGATAATTTTTATCAATTTATTAAGTTTATATCTTAATGAAATTACTTCCTTTCAGTCGGTACTTCTAGCGTGTGTCGGAGTGGTTCTGGGTTCCCACCCACACCCACCAGCCTACGGCCACCCACGCCCTGCCTATGGACATCACCAACCTTCCTACAAGCACTCATATTGTGACCCTACAGCCACACCTACATGTGCTGCTAACTCTACCCTCAACTACTGCTTGGAGGATGCAGAATACCCAGAATACGAAATCAAAGGTGCCATCACAGCTGACCACATCTTCGCTAAGAAGTACGCTGATGTTGCTGACCAATCTGCTGACGATCTCGTGGATATGGTTACCAAGGCCCAAGAGGAGGCTTTCGACTACTCTTACTACACTGGTGCCTCTACTGGTGACTCCCCATACGATGCCACCCATTGGGGAGGTCCAGAAGGATACATCTGCCCCTCTGATGTAGCTTATGCCAGACCAAGACGTGCCCAGAACGTCGAGGGCAAATGGCGTGTGATCGTCAACGATGTCCACTACTACACCCAAACTGCTCGTCTTGAGACCTGCCTGTTCCCAGAGGCCGCTTGCCGCGCCCTTGCCCCTTGCTACAAGAGCCACTGCACCCAGAAGTATGTCTACCACCGCCTCCTCTCCTTCGACCCATGCGATGCCTACAAGGGTCTCTTCATTGACATCTACAAGCTCCCATCAGCTTGTTCTTGCCATGTCCCAGCTTAAGTCTTCCACGTAAATAAACTTAACAAGTATCAGAACAAAACCCAGAAACTCCGAACCCATGACAGATTTACCGACGCCACCCTTTATGCTGTTAAATATCTCCAAAGCCTAGACGGAGGAGAAGCCCCGAGATGACTTGAGAACTGCTTTCTTCACGTACCACCATCTAGTCATGCCAGGGACTCCCGGGACGCTCCCCGCTGCTCGCCTTTTCTTACTTTCCTTCACTTTATTTTATTCATATTCTATTTAAAACCATGTGTGCTAGATGCGAGAAGTTATTGTACTAATATATTTTTTAATAAACTAAATTCTTTAAGTTATATTGTGATTTTCCTCTTTGTTGTATAGTTTCTGATTTGGTAGGCTTATTATTTGGTTTGATTAAAAAATCAAAAATGCTTTTCTGATATAAAGTCTATTCTGAGATTCAAATTTGTAAGCGTATTTAACATAATAGTATTCAAACAAATTGCTTTCAAATCAATTTGCGAATAACAAGTAAAAGTCAATTTATTAAATGAATTCCTTGAATACTGGGCCCTGTTATTTTGTTATTATGATGAAAAAATAGTCTTCTGGTAAATTCTAATAAAACATCACAGACCAAAGATAAAAAAAGATGGCCCATTCATTCGAAAAATAATTTCACCAATGATTATCTCTCCAATCAGCAGACTTAACAAGAGATTGGACTGCTCAATTGAGATACCCAATTGGAAACGTTTCTGAATCGCATTCCGTGGGTCACGGGTTCGAACACACCTCAGGTTCTAGACTTTTCAGTAATATCCTTAACATCACTCCTGCAAGATAGGGAAAGGCGTTTTGAGAAAGCTACAAAGTTTACCGGACAAGTCATCAGCACCCCTCTCCGCCACTGGCTTGTATGGAAAACGGTCATAGGTGCTGATCATATACAGTATATACAAACACATATATATGTGTGTGCATAAATATATACGGTATATATATATATGTATATGTATATATATATATATATATATATATATATATATATATATATATATATATATATATATATATATAAAATTTCTGTATGTATGTGGTCAGTCTCGGGGCTATTGTTTTGTTCATCGCCACTGCTGCTCCTGAAACACATTTACTTCTTAATCCTTTAAAAGCTAATAAAAAGAAACAGAAAATGGTGTCGGCACCTAGACCTTAAATGTGCCCTAAGACAGTCTATGGCTTTTGGGTATTTATTACTATATATTCGTTCATACCTGCGAGGATTTCAGCATCATAACAACATGATAATGAGCATCATTACTGAGTGGTACAGTTCTCTACTTAAGTTTGCAATGTTTGTGGTTTGCTGAATGTTGCGCCTGAGCAATAGAAGTCTCTGTGTTACCACGCAAACTACCACCTACCAGTTTATCCTATATTAAATGAATCCCATGGTCTACTGGAGTCTACATAAGAAAAGATTGCCAGCAATCTCCTTCCTGGAGACTGGCTAAAATTCAAGAAGGGGTAGATATCGGAGCACTTCCTTTCCGTTCCGTCATTCACCTCCTCTGAACAACACTTTCTTGGCTTCTCTCTCCCCCGACCTTTACCAAATGAGAGAGGATTAAAGGAATGAAGGTCATTATATGAAGATCATTCTTAAGCAGTAGGGGCTGGAGAGAGGCCATTGTCATAATGGTAGATGTCTTAGGGATGACCAAATACTGTACATGTATGATCAAAGCAGATACCTCTCTCTACTCGAGCTACGATCAGGTAATTATTGATAGGTGCACAGGTGACATATAATCCTAAAGCACTAACTCCCCCATCATCACCTTTCCGAGAAATCCTCGTTCTTTAACTCAAAGGGGCACTATGGTCTTGATTTTATCCATTATATCCATCAACCTGTAAGCAGAGCTTTAATTGAGAACCACAGATACGATTGGTAAAGATTTCCACCAGGCCACTACAATGCTATATTACACGTTCTTGGGTCATTAACCTATTGCAATAAATTCTTTCTATTCGACTGAACTGCCTCAAAATACTTTGATCCGACGCTTTACCTACACTAACTTTTTCTTCACCTCTGTATATTCATGAATTCCTCACTTTCTCAAGTCTTCTTACACTACATATACTATCTGATACACCTTCTCAAAAGCTCCTTCTACTCTCTTTCATTCGTGTATATATAACATTTATACCTCACTCATTCAGAGTTATATATATATATATATATATATATATATATATATATATACATACACACACATATATATATATATATATATATATATATATATATATATATATATATATATATATATATATATATATAAGCTAAAACCACATTAAAAGCATCTATGATTACCGAACATGTTTGAGATCCCACTCGTTGAAAAAGTAGGAAGTAAAAGAGAGACAAATGATGGTTAACATGATACAATCATATACCTATGAAGAGTATAATTCAGTTTCATCACTGATAGAAAAGAAGTGGAGGGGTGCAGTGAGAGCATATCCTTAAAAGATAATTTATAGACAGGATAATGCTATAGGGAACCACATTAACTTTATGTAATGATATAGTCATATGTGATATTTGAAGGTAATTAAAAATGAAGAATGATATAACATGTACGGTCTAAGTCAGAATGAAGTCAGAATAGCTATACTCAAAGCAGCAAAAAAAGACTGATATGGGAGGGCGCCTAGTTTTGAACGGACTCCCTGACTATTACCGCGTGCCTTCTTTCTCCAATCCTACTCCACCTCCTTACCCTCTGTCTGCCTTTTTTTTTCTCGCTTTGTTTCTATATAAATTGGTGTATTTTCGAAATTGTACCAGGAATTATTCAAAACTTTGCTCAACACCTCCATTGAGGTAAAATTCTAGGTTTCCCCTCATCCTAACCATGGCATGGCATATGAGTGAGGACCCTCATAAGCACATATGCCAGAGGTCACAGCTACACAGACCCACACAGTGACAACATACCCTTTTAATGAATTAACGAACGGGAAGGTATCCCACCAAGCAACATCTTGAAGAAATTCGTAATGATAAATGAAATGGAATTGGGATAATGTTAGTTATAAAAACAGTAATATGAATATATGAACAATCAAATGTTAGAAAGGATAAGCAGAGAGAATTGGTGATAAATCAGAGAAGAAGAATAGGAGAGAGAATGAGACTGAGGAGGAGGGGTTGGATAGCCAGCCGATCATCGGCAGAGATGTTCACCACCAGGGGAATCCGTTTCGAACTATGTGGCTTCCCCTCTCAGTCATTTTTCACTGCGTTGAGTATAGTGCTGATAGTGCCTTAAGCTTTAGAGATACGAAGGGCAATTATGTAAGATATACCCATTTCTAAGACAGAATATCAAAGCATGAGTAAATCTTAATGTGATTCATGGCCATTTATCCAATAATAAAATAAAAAACTATTGATTTAAAAAAAAAGATCTACCAAATAATAACTGGTTTAGGAGGTGAATATGGGTAAAGGGCACAATTATACTGGTAATTTAAAAGTGGAAACACTGCAAGAGGACTTTCAGTTGTGGATCTTTCAAGAAAAATATTGTGAAATATTCATACTTTTAAGATAAAATATATGATTGAAAGTTTTCCAAATTATGCCAGGTCTTTTAAGCTCTAAGATGTGAACCTCATATTTTTCTATACCTTATCAATATCCTTGTTAAATCTGGCAATCTATACATATTCAAATAATCTAAGACTGAGGGGTTATCTATCTAAATGTTTCAAACATCTTCTGATATTTTTGTTTATTGAAAAAGAAATAAATAGTACAATAACTTCTCGCATGCTATATTCACTTGGTTCTAAGAGAATGATATATGAATAGGAAAAAAGAGGATAGACAAGCAGTGGGGAGCGTCCCGGGAGTCCCTGGCATGACTAGATGGTGGTACGTGAAGAAAGCAGTTCTCAAGTCATCTCGGGGCTTCTCCTCCGTCTAGGCTTTGGAGATATTGGGGGTCAAAAAGAGGGGTTGTCGGTAGGTCTGCCGTGAGCACAAAGTCTCAGTGGGGTTTCCTCTGAAGAGATGATTAAGCTGGGACATGGCAAGAACAAGCTGATGGGAGCTTGTAGATGTCAATGAAGAGACCCTTGTAGGCATCGCATGGGTCGAAGGAAAGGAGGCGGTGGTAGACGTACTTCTGGGTGCAGTGGCTCTTGTAGCAAGGGGCAAGGGCGCGGCAAGCGGCCTCTGGGAACAGGCAGGTCTCAAGACGAGCAGTCTGAGTATAGTAGTGGACATCATTGACGATCACACGCCATTTGCCCTCGACGTTCTGGGCACGTCTTGGTCTGGCATAAGCCACGTCAGAGGGGCAGATGTATCCTTCAGGGCCTCCCCAGTGGGTGGCATCGTATGGGGAGGATCCAGTAGAGGCACCAGTGTAGTAGGAGTAATCGAAGGCTTCTTCCTGAGCCTTTGTCACTAAATCGACCAGATCATCAGCTGACTGGTCAGCGACATCAGCGTACTTCTTGGCAAAGATGTGATCAGCTGTGATGGCACCTTTGATTTCGTACTCTGGGTACTCAGGATCTTCGAGGCAGTAGTTAAGAGTAGAACCGGCAGCGCAAGTAGGAGCGGCAGTAGGATCACAGTAGGAGGGTTTGTAGGCAGGCTGGTGTCCATAGGCAGGCTGGTGTCCATAGGCGGGACGGTGGTGGCTGTGAGGGCGAGGGTGATCTCCCAAAGCTACTCCAGCACACGCCAGAAATACCGACTGAAAAGGAGGGATATTCAAGAATTTTATTTTGTTTTAATTCCTTCCCCCCCCCCTCCTCATGCTAGCCAAAATATATAAGCTATGGTGACAGAATTATGACTAAGAATTTTTTCCATTAGGTAGTGGTAGATGATAGAAAATTATATTCCACCAA
>NC_090761.1:57868307-57905807 GCF_036898095.1 Palaemon carinicauda | reverse complement strand
CACCATAAAGTATTCCACAGTTAAATTAACCCTCTATTAGACACCATAAAGTATTCCACTGTTAAAATAACCCTCCATTAGATGCCATAAAGTATTCCACAGTTAAAATAACCGTCCTTTAGACGCCATAAAGTATTTCACAGTTAAAATAACCCTCTATTAGACGCCATAAAGTATTCTCCAGGTAAAATACTCCTCCATTAGTCGCCATAAAGTATTCAACGGTTAAAATAACCCTCCATTAGACACCATAAAGTATTCCACAGTTAAAATAACCCTCTATTAGAGGTCATAAAGTATTCCACAGTTAAAATAAACCTCGGTTAGACGCCATATAGTATTCCACAGTTACAATAACTCACCATTCGACTCCATAAAGTATTCCACAGTAAAAATAACCTTCCATTATTATTATTATTATTATTACTATTATTATTATTATTATTATTATTATTATTTTTACTTGGTAAGGTATAACCCTAGTTGGAAAAGCAGGAGGCTATAAGCCAAGGGGCTCTAACAGGGAAAATAGCTCAGTGAGGAAAGTAAACAGCGAAAAACTAAATATTTTAAGAACAGTAAAAATTAGCAAAACAAGAGGAAGAGAAATAAGTTAGAATAGTGTGGCCGAGTGTACCTTCAAGAAAGAGAACTGTAACCCATGAGAGTGGAAGACCTTTGTACGGAGGCTATGGCACTACCTAAGACTAGAGAATAATGGTTTGATTTTGGAGTATCCTTCTAGAAGAGCTGTTTACCATAGCTAAAGAGTCTCTTCTAACCTTACCAAGAGGATTGTGGCCACCGAACAATGACAGTGCAGTAGTTAACCCCATAGGTGAAGAAGAATTGTTTGGTAATCTCACTTTTCAAATGCTGTTCAGTTGGAATAAGAGAAACTTTAGTTTAGATAATTTTGTTTATTGAAAAAAAAAAATAAATAGTACAAAAACTTCTCGCATATCACACTCACATGGTTCTAATGGAAGGAGAAATATTAATGAAAATGAAAATTAGAAGACAAGCAGCGGGGAGCGTCCCGGGAGTCCCTGGCATGACTAGATGGTGGTACGTGAAGAAAGCAGTTCTCAAGTCATCTCGGGGCTTCTCCTCCGTCTAGGCTTTGGAGATATTGGGGTCAAAAAGAGGGGTTGTCGGTAGGTCTGCCGTGAGCACAGAGTCTCAGTGGGGTTTCCTGTGAAGGGATGATTAAGCTGGGACATGGCAAGAACAAGCTGATGGGAGCTTGTAAATGTCGATGAAGAGACCCTTGTAGGCATCGCATGGGTCGAAGGAGAGGAGGCGGTGGTAGACGTACTTCTGGGTGCAGTGGCTCTTATAGCAAGGGGCAAGGGCGCGGCAAGCGGCCTCTGGGAACAGGCAGGTCTCAAGACGAGCAGTTTGGGTATAGTAGTGGACATCGTTGACGATCACACGCCATTTGCCCTCGACGTTCTGGGCACGTCTTGGCCTAGCATAAGCTACATCAGAGGGGCAGATGTATCCTTCTGGACCTCCCCAGTGGGTGGCATCGTATGGGGAAGGACCAGTAGAGGCACCGGTGTAGTAGGAGTAGTCGAAGGCTTCTTCCTGAGCCTTAGTCACTAAATCGACCAGATCATCAGCTGACTGGTCAGCGACATCAGCGTACTTCTTGGCAAAGATGTGATCAGCTGTGATGGCACCTTTGATTTCGTACTCTGGGTACTCAGGGTCTTCGAGGCAGTAGTTAAGAGTAGAGTTGGCAGCGCAAGTAGGAGTGGCAGTAGGATCGCAGTAGGAGGGTTTGTAGGCAGGCTGGTGTCCGTAGGCAGGTTGGTGTCCATAGGCGGGACGTGGGTGGCCATATGCAGGAGGGCGTGCTCCCAATGCTACTCCGGCACACGCCAGAAATACCGACTGAAAAAAAAATGATTCCTATTATATACTTAAATAGCCTACTAAAAAATTTAAAAAATTAAGAATAAATTGCTTAACCAGAGCTTCCAATATGTGGAATTTATTATAATTATATATTTCATGATCTTGATTAGTTTTATACTTATTATGAATAATTTTCATCTCACCAAAAGAAGAGCCATAGTAAATGAGTGCGAGAGCTCTTGTACTGAGTATCCGTTCGACTCTGATTTCCCTTCATCTCTCCAGGGCTTTATATACTGAGCCATCCTGTGACGTCACGTATTATTAACCAATGGTCAGCCTGCTCTACCACAACATTAAATATAGAGGACAAACTTTCGCTGCTTTATCTGACTTGGATGTAAATAGAGGCATTATTTACTGAATGCCATTTTCGACACTCCCACAAGAGAATAAAGGTGATATTGTTGATTGATTAAATATATATATATATATATATATATATATATATATATATATATATATATATATATATATATATATATATATATATCAAGCATATTCCACTTATATTTACTAAAAATAATTATAAATACATGTAAAGTAAGAAAGCACTATATTAATGTAATTTCATTTCTCTCTCTCTCTCTCTCTCTCTCTCTCTCTCTCTCTCTCTCTCTCTCTCTCTCTCTCTCTCTGTATATATATATATATATATATATATATATATATATATATATATATATATATATATATGTATATATATACAGTATATATATATATATATATATATATACAGTATATATATATATATATATATATATATATATATATATATATATATATATATATACAGTATATATATACAGTATATATATATATATGTATATATATGCCTGTGTATATTTGTTTGATTACTATGTGCTTTTGTATAGCCTACATGTGAAGAAAATGTATTATATGAAGGACAGAATAAAGAAAATGAAGTATACCACGATATTAGCTCCCTATAATTAATAAATCATACGTGAACATAAAGTGAGCAGAAATTAAAAAAAAAAATCAATGAGGATTGGGTAGACACTTGCTCTTATAATAGATTTTCCAAATGTTTATTATTCAATATTGTTTTTGAAAATTGATAAAAGGGAGATAATAAAGGCTAAAAAGGCCAATCATGAAATTCAATTAATACTGATCTTCTCTGTTTTCATGTTTTACCCATCTCTATATGGTGTGTCAGTTTCCTATCAGTCTTTTTGCACACATCGTCATGGAGTTAAAAAAAAAATCTCAAAAAAAGACAAAGGTAGAGATTAAAACATCCCCTGATAATGGGATCAGATGGAAACCATCTCTGGAAAAGGTAGCCCTGAAAATTTCCCTCGAAAATATCTTGCCTGGAAACCATCCCAAGAAAAAGGTAATATTGAAGACGTCCTTTGAAAAGAATTGAGTTGGAAAACTTTCTTGTAAGTGATAAAGTTGAAAATTTAACGAGGTCGATGAATAGATCTTTAAGTGCGCATAAATCCCTTATTATTTTTGGTTAATGCATAATTATATAAATTATTTACTCCACCTCAAATTAAGGCAAGACTTTTATTAAATACAAATACTTATTTGAGCTTATATGTTCAAAAGCAAAAGCGTTTACATAAGCTCACTTTTTCAACTATTAACCTGCCCCATAACATTACATCCCCCCAGTAACATGCAGAGAGAGAGAGAGAGAGAGAGAGAGAGAGAGAGAGAGAGAGAGAGAGAGAGAGAGAGAGATAGAGATGGCACTAGGTGCGTATATGTACAGCCATGAAATTGTGCTTGCGTGTGTGGATTCAATATATGTTGCGAACAATTTCAAGATCATATCTCTAAACCCCAGCAATAAACGCTACGCCATATTAAGCTCAACGTTGGTAACATACTTTCACTTCTGGTGTATCTGTGAGGTGCTGCCATCTAGTATCACGTCATGGCACTATATGAAAGACAATTATTATTTTGACTACACTTTTGAGTTTGCACATTGCATGAGAGAATACGACTAATAGTGATAAAGGGGATATTTAGCGAAGAGACAAGCATAAACATTCTTTTTTATATATAAATTTGACAGCAATGAGAGAGATTACGTCTAATAATATTCTATTACTTAAACTTAATCTGTAAGAGCACTATTACATTGTTCACGGTAGACTATGAATCCAGATGCTTAATAACGTAAAAATAACCTTTTCATGCATATCTCAACATTTCTTTAAGTTTCAGGAAGAAGAAATGAATATTTCAAAAAAATAACTTTAGTCAAAAATCAATAAAATTTTATACTATATGAAATAAATCCTTCTAAAATACTTATTTTCAATGATACTGTGAAAAAGGTAATAGATAAAAAGCAACATATATAGTAATACGTACATTTTACAATCAATGAAAGTAAAGGGAAAACAGCTAGCACAAATTTTAATGAAATATTTCATTTACGATTAATTAGTTAGGATAGGGAAAAATTATTCTTTTGAAACGTACGTCAGATGTATTAGTTGGATAATAGCTTCCTCGGGTAATGTATTAGTTTATTAAGGACGTAGTCTACAAAAATGAAGATAGAACGGACATCACTAGACTCAGAAATCCTTCTATGGCTTATATATCGATTTTCATTATCAATTCATGGTGCTGTTACGTTCTTACAATGCTTTATTATTATTATTATTATTATTATTATTATTATTATTATTATTATTATTATTATTATTATTATTATTATTATTATTAGTTTCATTTTTTTTTCTATTTTTATCATCATCATCATCATCCTCATTATTATTATTATTATTATTATTATTATTATTATTATTATTATTATTATTATTATTATTATTATTATTATTATTATTATCATTAGCTAAGCTATAGTTAGAAAAGCAAGATGCTATAAGCCTGAGGGCTTCAACAGAGAAAAATAACCCAGTGAGAAAAACGAAATAAGGAAATAAACTACAAGAGAAGTAATAAACAATCAAAATAGAATATTTCAAGAACCGTAACAATATTAGATTAGAGGTTTCATATATAAACTATGAAGACTTAAAAAAAAAGTTATAAATAGATTTCTTACATAAATGGGACAACCAATGGATGCAAGGAATTAAGTCACTTCTAAGTCACTTGAATTATGCAAGATTTCTCCCACAAAAGCGTTGTTATGCCGACCACATCTCGTGTAATGGTTTCTAAAGAAGAAGAACAACATCAACACAACAGACGAATTCTTGTTTATACTTTACCTAATTCCAACATTTCATAATTGATGTGGGTTTGATTTAAAAAAAAAAAAGTTAATTCATTATCGAGTAATGTCACAATCCAAATTCATATATTTTTTCTTTGTAAGGAAGCTAATAAAAAGATTCAGGATTCAAATTCATTGTATATAATTATTTTACCATTGTTACTGATCTTGAGATATTTTATATCTATTATTCGTTACTTTTCATATTGGTTATCTATTTTCTAATTTCCTTATTTCCTTCTTGGGCTAATAATAATCATAATAATAATAATAATAATAATAATAATAATAATAATAATAATAATAATAATAATAATAATAATAATAATAATAATAATAATAACAAGTATTAAGAAAATAAGTGATATATCACCCTCATTTCCGTATCAGTTTTTTTTAGTTCCCAACAACGCTAAATCTCTAAATCTATTTTTCAAAACAAATGCTGCATTTGAGTTTTAATTATCTAATAACACATTAGCTTACATTTGAACAAATAAAAGCTTCTGAAAACACATTTCATACGGTTGCAACAGTCTCTCTCTCTCTCTCTCTCTCTCTCTCTCTCTCTCTCTCTCTCTCTCTCTCTCTCTCTCTCTCTCTCGTTCATAATTATTATGTAAAGTGCAACAGATGGCCTGAGTCTCAACATGTCTTAGTGAGAGGGAGGAGTGACGAAGTTAATGATTGGCAATGCCTCTATTGCTACATGATAATTAATGAAGCAAACTTTGAGAGTTATATTTTACAGATTTCCAGCAAAATTATTTAATTTTTTCTTAATGTGTATTTTGTTACTTTTGAGTAATTCATAAAATAGGAACTAGCTGTAAAGACGTAATTGTTATCAGAATTAATATTGCAATATAATCAAGAGTCGTTGTTTGTTGGTGTTTACGCACGCACTTATTATATTTTTCTCGAATTCATATGAATAAATTCTTCTAACTAGAAAATAATTTCTTAAAACGTTAATAGATTAATAATATAAAATGATAATCAAAACATAATTTGCTCCCTTGATCAATAAATCAAATATGAATTATTATGATTGATAGGAAAATAATTTTATTAGCCCTTATTACTCTTATATTGAATCACTACCATTTGTACTTCAGTTTTCTTCCGGAATTCTAACTTACCTAATATTAAAGGACTTTGCTTAGTGGTGCCTCTACAATGTCACCAAAATAAGAATTCTCATCTGAGTATCTTACTTATGCATTCCAAATTTTTCAAATTAGGATCCGATCTAACCAGCCTCTTTTATCGCTTCCTTTCTGTTTCACCAAATGCTTTCAAATCACTAGTATCCTTCTATCACACCATTGCTAATGATTCTTTAGCCTAAACCTTACCATCTTATGTTTCACAGTTTATTTGTTAAGAAAAACTATGGAAAAGGAAAATCAACAACAGATTCCATCTGCTTCTTTATCTCACTTTCAATAATCGCAGTTGAATCCTGAATATTAAATCCCTAATCAAGGTTAAACACAAGTACACGCACAAGCATATATATATATATATATATATATATATATATATATATATATATATATATATATATATATATATATATATATAATACAAATATTCAATTATCTTTCTCTCTCTCTCTCTCTCTCTCTCTCTCTCTCTCTCTCTCTCTCTCTCTCTCTCTCTCTCTCTCTCATATATATATATATATATATATATATATATATATATATATATATATATATATATATATATATATATATATATATATATATATATATATGTGTGTGTGTGTGTATGTGTGTGTGTGTACACACACATATATATACATATATAAATATATATATATATATATATATATATATAAATATATATATATATATATAAATATATATATATATGTATATATATATATATATATATATATATATATATATATATATATATATATATATATATATATATATACATTCACATTCTTATTATATAAGAGGAATATGTTTTTAACGACTAGAACTATTTTTTTTTTGATGGCTCTTATGCTTATCAAAGATTTCACTTCTCTCACAAACTTATAACTTGGATTAACGATTGGTTAGTTTTAAATGCTATTCTAAGCCAAATGTATCTTATACAAATTATCAAATAATAGAGAAAAATTAATAAAATTAATATATTTTTGAGACTCATCAATTGTGTATAAGCTACTTTTAGCCTTCTTCATGTACACCTTATCTTATGAACTTAAAAAATAAATAGATATGTATTATCTTTTATTGTCTTTTATTCTATTTACTAGGGATATATTTTTTTTTAAATATTGTTCTTATTTATAACAGGAAGGCTTTGAAAAGAATATTTTTTTAAATACATTCTTATACTTCAGTTCCATATTCATTATTTGGTGCTGATTTTCATACAACAAAGTTTCCATATCTTTTCATTTTATCTTATTCTCAAGGATAGTAATTATAGCAACTGGGAATATTCGATGATTTTTCCATATATAATGTGTAAATCTTTTGTTTATAAAGGTTTTCTATTCAAGGCAAAGAATTGTACTTCTAGGAAATGAAATTACTCTTAAATATTATATCTCCCTGTTTTTAAAATATAAAAAGAAAAAACATTAAAAAGTTTTATATATATGGTATTTTTCCCATTAATGTTTTTACCTCTCATTCCTGCACAGGTGGAATAAAAGCTAATTCTTTTTTTATTATTTTTTTATTATAAAAATAAATACAAGAACTCTCAGCATCTCGCACTCACATGTGTCATAAGTTACTAGATAGTAGAAGGGGAAAATGAGGAAAAACGAAAATAAATTTAGGTCTCTGGACTCCAAGCGGGGTGCAGAAATTCCCAAGTTGTCCCTGGTTGCTGTTTGATGGTCATTGGCGGTACGTAAAGAAAGCAGTTCTCTAGGTCTCTTGGGAGCTTCTCACAACTGAGCCCTGGGGGAGACGCCCCTGTGACGCGGGCGTGCGCCCCCCGGGAAATCCAACTGGATAGTCGAAGGAAGGAACAAACAGTGTCAATGTTCTAGCCTTAGCCAAGGAGGCTTGGATGGGGATAGGGATCGTAGGATGAGGCGTGGATAAAGGATGAGGGATGGATAAACAATGGGCCATGGATTAAGGTTGTGCCATGGATCAAGGATGAAGGGGTTCATTCATGATGGGAAGGATCTTAAGGAATCTGGGAAAGTTGAGGATTTGGAAACAATGATGGGGAAAGTTGGTTTTGAAGGTTATAGGATGAGGTAATGGGGATTGCGGGAACAAGGAATGCAGGTGTGAATCCCGAAGGTTTACCGGATTCTTAAGCAGGGATGTGGCAGGAGCAGGCAGATGGCATCTTGTAGATGTCGATGAAAAGACCCTTGTAAGGATCACATGGGTCGTAGGAGAGGAGGCGGTGGTAGATGTACTTCTGGGTGCAGTGGCTCTTGTAGCAAGGGGCGAGGGCGCGGCAAGCGGCCTCTGGGAACAGGCAGGTCTCAAGACGAGCAGTCTGGGTATAGTAGTGGACATCGTTGACGATCACACGCCATTTGCCCTCGACGTTTTGAGCTCGTTTGGGCATAGCGTAAGCGACGTCAGAGGGGCAGATGTATCCTTCTGGACCTCCCCAGTGGGTGGCATCGTAAGGGGAGTCCCCAGTGGAAGCACCCGTATAATAGGAGTAGTCGAAAGACTCCTCTTGTTCCTTAGTTACCATGTCTACAAGGTCGTCAGCAGATTGGTCAGCAACATCAGCGTACTTCTTGGCGAAGAGGTAGTCAGCACTGATGGCACCCTTGATTTCATACTCGGGGTATTCGGGATCCTCTAAGCAGTAGGTGAGGGTTGAATTAGCAGCACAGACTGGTGTCTGCGTAGGATCGCAGTAGGAATGCTTGTAGGCAGGTTGGTGACCATAGGCAGGCTGATGATGGCCGTAAGCAGGTTGGTGATGTCCGTAGGGGGGAGGGCGGGATGCCAAAACCGCCGTGGCGCAGGCTAGAAGTATTGACTGTCGAAAAATAAGAGAAAAAGTTAGAACCACAAGGAAAAGTTATCTCAAAGAACATAAGGCCAACAGATTCTGAACGATGATTTCACTGGAATAGTTAACATGATCGAGCTAAGTACTCAGAAACAAATGCCAGAGGCCAACTTACCACTGTGAGCGCCATAGTGTACAGGAACAGAAGATGCGAGAGTTCTTGGTATCTTACTTGCTGTGCTGGTCCTGTTGAAATCCAGCCCAATATATAGGAAAGTTGGTCGTGACGTCACGTGACACCTCGAGAGCTCATTGGCCCGGGGAACTTTTACTTTCACTTAGTCGGTGGGAAGAAATTATGAGGTGAGGAAGGTAAGGAGGGGGAGGGATTTGGGTAGAGAGGGCTTATGAAGGGGGTAGTGGAAGTGGAGGAAGATCTACAACGATCAGGTGTTGCAATCACATAAAGACTTAAGTATGGCTGACTAACAACAGCGTCCTCTTCAAGCTCCGCTTTTTTTTCAGATGTCATTAAACTCGCTCTCCTTCGTTTAGCAAGGAGTCCTTTTGACTTCTTTCCGAATCACTCTTTTACTATATAACAATATTCTATGTTATTTCTCTTCCTTTTATTTTGCTAGTTTTCATAGTTTATATAGGAGATAATAATTTTAATGTTACTGTTCTTAAGATATTTAATTGTTCATTGTTTCCTTTCCTCACTGGGGTATTTTCCCTGTTGGAGGCCCTGAGCTTATAGCATTCTGCTTTTCCAACTAGGTTTATAGCTTAGCTATTAATATTAATGATAACAATAATAATAATTCAGGATAATCATCTATTAAACATTGAAATAAATACGAAAATATATCTCTGTTTTGAATATAATCTTGATTTATATCTAGATATCATTCATTAGATTTTTGAAATTGATTGTTAGCCATATTCAATATGTATCTAGAAAATTTATATCTATAAAATTGAAACGAGCAATATTTGTGTTCGAATGTAACCAAGAGAACATTTTTAAGATTTCAGGAATTTCTCTAAGGTTTTAACGTTCAAGAGAACAAAGCCTGTTATCTTTTGTCAATTCTAAGCTTAGAAATGGAGGGTGTATTATCCTAAAATATTTATGAAAAGCAAGAGAGAATCAAATGATCTCAAACTTGATTTTTTATTTCAACGTTTTCAAATTACTTAATATAATATTAATGAGAGTTTTTCACGGGTATCTCCATAGATGAAGCGACTTACCTTATATAGATTAATAGTGAATTGTTTCTTATTCAAGCCACGATTCGAACGTACCCTATATAAGAAGCGACCCTGATCTTATGATCTCTCGTTAAAGAAAAAGAATGAAATCAAGATAATTGTAGCGCCATTATTATACGCAACAGGTCCACTCTAACTACGCTAAACTTGCGTCATATAAAGTCAGTTCATAAGAATAACATCATATATTATATTCACAATTTGCGTTAAACTATATCTGATAAACAGTTATTTAATCCTGCGATATACTGAGGAAAATATCTCAAACAACTTCAATAATCAAATTAAACAACCATATTTTCTCTTATTCTTTTGACCGGAAGAGTTCTATACGCCTATTTCTAATGTGACTATTTGGAAAAAGAGGGATTTCATACAAAACTTCAGGTCTACAGACTATATCGTTTATAATTAGAATATCCTATTTTAAGGTAATTAGATACGAATATATTTTTCCCGCAAAGATCTGAGCTTTGACAAAAAAAAGTACCAAAAAAAGTTGCATTTCAAAAAAAAAAAAAAAAAAAAAGAAAAAAAAAGAAAGAAAAAAAAAAAAAAAGCCGAAGATAAAACAGATCATTTCGCTACTGTGATGAAGGGCATACTATTTACATACGCGCGAAAAAGTAATGCCTTTCAAATATATGTTGAAAGGTGTTGAAAAAATAACAACCAATAAATGTTCTGAAGCCAGTAAATATATCAGAAAAAAAAACCCATCTTAGTGTGAAATCCTTGAAAGAGGCAAATTCCAAGTTTAAAGACGAATTAAGATTGACTGTGCAATGATTTCCTTTACGCATAATCAAAGTTTTGGTGACATAGCAAATGACTCATTAAAGCAACTAAATAATAGGGAATAAACCAGTTTATTTTTATAGTTAAATTATAGTCTTCGATTGGTGTAGCCTGACATATTCAACAAGTTTTGGTGGCCTATGTAGTAACGTCCCTGACTGGTGATAGCCAGACTGGGGTTCGAGTCCGCTCAAACTCGTTAGTTCTTTTGCTCGCTGCAACCTCACCATCCTTGTGAGCTAAGGATGGGGATTTTGGTGGGAGCCTGTAGGTCTTATCTGCCGAGTCATCATCAACCATTGCCTGACCCACCTTGGTCCTCGATTTGGTGGAGAAAAAGCTTGGGTGCTGATTATATGTATATATAGTCGTTCTCTAGAACAATGTCCTGCTTGATAAAGGCAATGTCATTGTCCCTTGCCTCTGCCATTCATGAGCGGCCTTTAAAACTTTATAGTCGCACTTGTGATGTCATTTGTGTACATAAATGAAGCCTCATTAGAAAGCCGAGAACCCTGACAACAAAATCAAGGTTAGAATTTAAAACAGGCTAAGGTACCTAAGGATCCAAATCTATGGATTAGCATTGAGCAGAGATGTAAGGAATAGTTACATGAAAAGAAGTCGTCTAATAAACACCATTTAGCGTTCTGTTGTTGGATTTTTATTGTTTTGTTTATTTTTTGGGTAACAGTATTATTCACCTGATAAGGCATTTTGACCTCTCAGTGTCATCAACGAACTAGGTACCTATTATGTGTGTGTGTTTGTACGCACGCACTCGCGTGTGTTAATAGCTGTATTGGTGAGTGTGTGTGTATCTATCTATACTCTACTGTACATATACTTCCCACTAAAAAAATTAGCAAAATAGAAAATAAACACGTTGTATGTGCACGCTTTTATTTAAAAATTTAGTTTGTCAATTAATATTTCCTGTTCTCGTCAATGAGGAACAAATTGAAAAAATATAAAATGTTCTTCTTATATATTCAATTAATTCACAATAAGAGTATATTTTAGATACCTCATATTTAGGAGTTTGATTAATCCAAAGACTGAAAATTCCCTCACCTAACCCAGCTGAAAATCGCCTGTGGCAAATGCATCGCAAATTGCATCAAAAAATCAATTGATTCTTCCCTTTCTGTCTATTAGATTAGACCCATTATCTCTCCACCCATCGCTCGAATCCTCCTGTTACGCCGCCTTTGGGGTCTTATTATCTAATCAAATGGCGCACTCAGCCTCGCCTTATCAATGACAAAACAACAAACAATATGCCGCGTCCTCACTCGTGAAACCAACGGCTCCAACCACACCCAAATCTCGAAGGCTAAAATGGAAAGTTCTCTGGAGCAGACTCTGGTCTGGAGTTTGTTGTGTCTCGTGTTTCCTTCGGCGCGGGAAGCTGAGCAGAGCCACGGGCCTTTGAAACATCTTCAGTTAAATAATCCGTGAAGAGTTAAGAGTTTCTTCATGATTTAGAAAAAAAATGATGACCGGAAATTAAGGATTTTTTTCGCCTAGGCCGGTACTTTCTTAAACGGTAAAAACAGAACTTGCTCTTCAAGTCTTGTGGGTTGACTAAATACTGTATTGGCACATGAATTGTTCGCTTCTTTGCATCATATCAATTAACTATTAGTTACATCTCATTATAATCTTATAATGCTAAAAACTAAGATTAATTTAAGAAGTAATAAATTCAAAAGGTTAGAGCTCTCTTGCTTGAGGGTACACTCAGGCACGCTATTCTGTTTCCTTATTTAGTTTACTCACTGGGCTATTTTCACTGTTGGAGCCCTTGGGCTTTTAGGATCCTGCTTTCCCAATCAAGGTTGTGTAACTCAGCTAATAATAATAATAATAATAATAATTCAGAACAAATCGTTTACACAATGCCACCGATTCAGTGTTAATGTATGCAGCGTTCAACATGGTCTCTCTTCTATGCGAATGTCAATATGAAAGTTCAATACCTGTTACTATTTGCTATGCAGTGAAGCAAGGTCACGCACGAAGCGTTTATGCATTAATAAAGAAGTTGCTTTATATAACCGTTCAAATGGGATCTTTCTCTTTAGCCTCAAGTTTATTTGTAAAGGAAAAATTATTTTATTAGGTTATTTACTCTTACTTTGTTCGCTATATGATAATTTAGTTTCAAATATGGGGGAAATATTTCATGATTGTGAACTTTTTATCAGCTGTTTAAATATCTAGAATTTGTTGTCTGGCTGTCAGGTAATAATGAATAGTTGTGTAATAAATCATTCGGAGTTTTATGAGGTATAATGGATGAATATAGAATTATACTTATTTTCGTGGAAATCACAATAAACAATAAAAATCATGACAATCTATCCACAAAGAACTAGAAGAGTTGGAAGACCCAGGCCTACTTGGCTCAGGACTATGAAGCGCGATGTAGATGATGAATGGAGAAGTATTAATTTAAAAGCTCAAGATAGAGACGACTGGTGTAATCTAACCAAGGCCCTTTGCGTCAAAAGGCGTAGGAGGAGACGATGATGATGATGATATAACTGTTTTGGTTTGATATTTAAAACACTTGAATCTGGAAAAGTTATATTCACTAATCATTCCCGCATATGTGATATATGCATAAAATAAATCTTAGTATGGATCATGAGTAATTATCATTTCTTTAGAAAGAAGGTTAGAAAAATTTTATCAATAAACAAATGAATAAAAATGCTTTTATACCTTGTTTTTTTTTTATTTGTTAAAGACTAGAAAAATACTGAAGAAAGCCTAAGAAAATGTAATTATTTCGTTAGTATATAACAAAAAAATAGTTCTCCCTAGCGAATACCATCTGTAGATATAAAGAAAAAACAAAGTTATTAAAGCTTTAATTATCCAGACCAAATTACAAAACCCACAAAATGAAAAACTAACTTTTCTTCCCATTTCATCTGTAGGAAACTTTGGCCTTAGAGGACCATCATAATTTTCCCTTTAAGGTGAAGACGTCATATACATTACCTTTTCAACGTGAACCTTGAGCCAATAACAATTTGTGGTCTGAAACTCTCTCTCTCTCTCTCTCTCTCTCTCTCTCTCTCTCTCTCTCTCTCTCTCCCATATACCGCATATATATATATATATATATATATATATATATATATATATATATATATATATATATATATATATATATGATATAAATAAGTGGTGGGGTTTCAAGGGCAAATATGTGAGGTTAGAACTGTCTATAGCTTAACATACAGAATAATATATATATATATATGTATATATATATATATATATATATATAATATATATATATATATATATATATATATATATATATATATATATATATATATATATATATATTATTCTGCATGTTAACCTATAGACAGTTCTAACCTCATATATTTGATCTTGAAACCCCACCACCGAAGAAGAATCACCGACTATTCGTGTAGCTAAGTAAACATTATGTAAAGGTCAGCTGAATGCGAACTGTTTTTTGTTCGATGTTCATCTTCTATTATTTTGTTTTGTTTATTCATTCCTGCTAGTCATGGCACGGAAGTTACTGAATGTCCAATGCAGTGCTAAAGGCTACAAGTAAATTAATGGCATATTGCGAAATATATCCTCATCATCATCATCATCTCCTCCTACGCCCATTGACGCAAAAGGCCTCAGTTAGATTTCGCATGTCGTCTTTATCTTGAGCTTTTGAATCAATATCTCTCCATTTATCATCTGGAGATATAGGTTAATCAATTTCAACAAGCTTAAAGTGATTAGATTGTAATAGTTAGTTTTCGGAACGATTTGACGATTGGAGAATATTGTTTTAATGATTTTCATAATTAGTAAAGGATTTTTACTCCCTGTGTCAAAGCAGCTTCTTTCGATATTTTATACCATAGCTACATGATATTGTTTTCGCTAAAGAATCAAAAGCCATAAAGCTTCCAATACATGAAATTTGTTAACTACTCATTCATTAGACTCCAATTATCTTTTATTAATTCATTAGTTACTTATTGATAGCCATATATCACTGCCATTACAAAGCTAAAGTAACTCAAGAAGGAAAAGGCCTATCTTTGGTAAACAGACAACAGGTGTTACAATGAAATGCTTGAATCCGGCTTAGAAATATTGCGCAAATATAAACGTTCTAATCTAGGCCATATTTCCATAAATTCTTTTATAGCAGCTCTTCTAAGAGAAGGACACTCCGAAATTAAACCATTGTTCTCTAGTTTTGTGTACTGTCATAGCCTCTGCACCATGGTCTTCCACTGCCTTAGGTTAGAGTTCTCTTGCTTGAGGGTACAGCCAGGCACACTATTCTGTTTCCTTATTTCCTTTTCTCACTAGGCTGTTTTCTCTATTGGAACTCTTAGGTTCACAGCATACTGCTTTTTAAGCTAAGGTTACAGCTTTGATGATAATAATAATAATAATAATAATAATAATAATAATAATAATAATAATAATAATAGGTGGTTTACTTTCTACCAGATAAATAAAATTTACGAAGTACCAATATTGTAAAAGACTAGACACATTACACCTTCGCAAATACAACTAGAAATGAGTGTCCGTGTTATGTAATAATCTATTATCTAATTTAAACCCAAAGAACAGACCTTGCTCCTTATCTAGAGGGTCAGCATCATTAAAAACACTGTCTGTTGACTTTCTTTTCTCCGAGATGAATACCCGAGAGCATCTGTTGTTCAATGAAGATTGTTTATTCCCACCCAGGTCAGGGTGTGGCTTGATCTCAAGATAGGTTATAGTGGGAATGTGATGGGAATTACTTTCCAAGCTGGGTCTTATACACTGTTAGAAAAAAAAAAACCGTAATTTCAATCGGAAATTCTCTGTAAAAATATACTGAGAAATCAATCGTATTTCAGTAAAATACCGGCGACCGTAATTTTACCTTAACTTTGTTATTATCTTCTACAGTACGGGTTGGTTACCGTAATATCAATCTTTTACGTCAATATAACCGTTTATAAAACAATGAAAATTCTGGAATAAATGTTGCCAAACATTTACTGTTTTTGATGCAAATTTATAACAGTGTAGAGTCCAAATTCATTGGTGGAGTTATCGTTAAATCAACCTTATTGCTGGCTGAAATGATGGCGTTTTTCTATACAAGGGAAAGAAATTGATAAGTTTGTATTTCTTAAACTTATAGATGACGAAGTGCCTAAATGTTTACGCATAATTATATAGATTAATAGAATAATACTGAAATACATGAAAAGAAGAGAGGCTCAAAAAGTGGCGTTTTTATACACGATGCAAAGGTATTGATAAATTTGTATTTCCAAAACTTATCAATGACAGAATGCCCAAACGTTTACGCCCAATTACAAAGAGATTAACACCAATAATACTGAAGTGCTTAAAAAAGGGGTTTTGTAAGTAAAGGAACTTAGGAACATCAGAGTGAAATTATATTTGTTTTTATCTTTTACAGATGCTATTTTTTTGGTAAATCAATAATAATCTTTGTATTAACTCACATTAACCGGAATTCAATAAACTTAGGATACCTTGTCATCTTGTTTTCTAACTTAAAACTTACTAGTGATTAAGAAATGTAGAATATTCATTTGATTTATCTATGAAGAAACCAATAGTTTATGTAACCCATCTACTGATTAAATTTATCGCCGATAAATGTAAGTATTTTACGCATCGTCTATATTGTCAAGCAATTATAATTTCCTTCTTTGATCTGCAATACATTGTCTCAAAATGATGCATCACCGATTGTTTATTGTCTATCTAAATGTCTATTATAAGTATAAGTAGCAGGTTAGTACACTGGGTGATGTAAACACCTTAAGCTACTGTACTATGTTGCTATATCTCCCCCAGGCTAAAACAGATTTGATTTGTGAAAGACATGCTTGACCGAACAGCATCGCTCTCTCTCTCTCTCTCTCTCTCTCTCTCTCTCTCTCTCTCTCTGTTTCTGTTATCAATATCGTAATTTTGTCAAATTAAATGTCGACTGTCCAGGGAAGTCATAACTATACACCTCTTGTCATTTTTGGTACAGTATTTTACCTTACAGATCCTCATATAATATACTAACTCCTTACCTGACTTGCACCATATATCACCAGTATTATTCTCTCTCTCTCTCTCTCTCTCTCTCTCTCTCTCTCTCTCTCTCTCTCTCTCTCTCTCTCATCAAAATATTGTTTTCAGGTTATCTTCAACTCTCAAACGTCTATCTGCTCATCTGTACGTGTGCAACCTTATCAATTATTTTGCTCTCTCTCTCTCTCTCTCTCTCTCTCTCTCTCTCTCTCTCTCATCAAAATATTGTTGTCAGGTTATCTTCAACTCTCAAACGTCTATCTGCTCATCTGTGTTTGTGCAACCTTATTCATTATTTTGGCTCTCTCTCTCTCTCTCTCTCTCTCTCTCTCTCTCTCTCTCTCTCTCTCTCTCTCTCTCTCTCTCTCTCTCTTCATTACCTCACCTCTGAGAAGGACCACAAGTGTCGACCTCACCTTCGCCGTTAAAGCTCGACTTTCACTCTCATTCGGCAACCACTCGACGGAATCTTCCGGGCCGCTTCAGTTTTGACTTATTTACATAATGAGGTTGTTTGCGATCGTAATGAGAGCCGATTGCAAACGGGATAGTACGGATGGGTAAAAGGATCGTAATGCAGTTTTGCGTAATCCCCCATTTACCAGGATAGGGCAAAGAAAGCAAGACAAAAAGAAAACTCTTAAAGCAACAAATGTAGCTGTTTCTAGTCCACTACAGGACAAAGGCCCGAGACACGTCCTCCTTATTCATGTCTGGGGTTTGGCCAGTTTGCAATACCACGCTGGTCAACTGCAGGTTGGTGATGGTGGAATATTTTACCTGATAGCTCAAAGCAAACCAACCTTGTATAGGTGGCGCTAACTAGTACAGCTTTGCTAATCATGGCTATACACAAACCAATTCACCACGTTAAGACATCCGTAGCTAAACACTATAGTAAATAAACACGAATAAATGAATAATAAGAAAATAGGTAAGTCATGGAACCACACCTTCTACACAATAATTCCTTTCCAAAGTAGTTGAAAGATACCAGGTAACGTAAGAAGAATCTACAGTAGATAGGAACTGACGTCTATGTTAATTCAGATGGCTGATAAGAACATGAGGGGGCTAAAAAGTACAAGGGGAAGTAGTGTACGTGACGTGGTACCTCAATATAAGGACCTTGTTGACAAGGGCATCCCTGCGTGTACCTTGTCCTTTTTAATGGTTGCCAACTCACAAGATACAACATGAATGCCATTAGCAGGGAGGAGAATGAATTGGCCACTCGTGATGGTAAGTGTGATAACCTACATATTTGGTTTCATTCTGCTCAGACATTAAGTTCTGCTTAGATTATATTCGTCTGTTATTAGGCTACATAGCCTGTCTAATTTTTACCTATTCTAAGCAAACTATTACCTAAGTTACACTTATCTGTAATCTATGAAGTCTTATTTCATTTCCTCAGTGGGCTATCTTTCCCTGTTGGAGTACTTGGTCTTATAGCATCCTGCTTTTCCAACTGGGCTTGTAGCTAAGCTAATAATAATAATAATAGTAATAATATTAATACTATGCTAGGTTGTGGTGGCCGGTGTTGTGACGTCCCTGACTGGTGAACGCCAAACTGTGGTTCGAGTCCCGCTCAAACTCTTTAAATTTCTTACCATCCTTGTGAGCTAAGGAGTTGGGGGGGGGGGGGGCGGTCTGGGGAGCCTGTAGGTCTATCTGCTGAGTCATAAGCAGCCATTGCCTGGCCCTCCTTGGTCCTAGCATGGGTGGAGAGGGGGCTTGGGCGCTGATCATATGATATATGGTCAGTCTCTAGGGCATTGTTCAGCTTCATAGGGCAATGTCAATGTCCCTTGCCTCTGCCATTTATGAGCGACCTTTAAACCTTTAAACGCGCTTAGGTACCAAGATACAGGGTGTGAACCTCTGGACTCGGCCCAAGTATCAGAGACGTGTATCCAAGCAATTACGGAAATTATGATAGATTCATAGCCCAAACTAATAGTCATATCGCACTCTCTCATTAGGAAAAGTGACAGAGAGCGTCAGGGCCTATTTGAGTTTGACTGTACTTACGCATGTATGTTAATCAATATGAAAAGCAAAAGAGCGTTCTAGTGCTAAATTAATAATGACAATAATACACTCCAAGAGGAGGTGACACTTGAAGAACGAGTTACTCTGTTAATTTCTTCCCTATAAGGAACCCAATTGTACGTCATGAAGCAGACACAGCAACGGGTGCCGGTTTAGGATGTGGCTTACCTTTCGAATATGGCCTACGAAATTCTATCTGTTTTAGTATGTGGCCTAACCTAACCTAACAAGCCAGGTAGGCCACATACTAAACCATAATAGAAAAGGTAGGCCACATACTAAACCGGCACCCAGCAACGTCTATAAACAAAATGCCGCACAATAACATCGTCAGAAAACGTGTAGAGAGAGAGAGAGAGAGAGAGAGAGAGAGAGAGAGAGAGAGAGAGAGAGAGAGAGAGAGAGAGCTTAAGGCTTAGTAGTGCCTCTTCCAGTAAATTATGATCATTCTAGACTAAGCTTTTATTTGGTAACTTCAGGAGGGCGGTCCAGATAAAGCTTAAATATAACCTAAAGTGACAATGGACCTATGAACGATGCACGATAGAATATCATCTAATAAAATAAACAATAAAAAGAAACCACTTCCCCGTTTTTAGGTTAAATTGGTGCTAGTTTTCAACCTAAAGGAAAACACAGTTTCCTTGAAATTGGAAACTTACCAGTCCTATTTAACACATTATTATGAACTATTTCCGAGTATTCCATTCGCCTGATATACTGAGATTATAAGATTAAGAACATGAGTTTTACTTGGAAAGCTGAAAGCCTGAATTGCTGAAGTACACAAATGACTGAAGGCTTGAAGTACAACAGTACATCATATCTCATGGGTCTTTCAGGTTTATTTGGGATCCATTTGTATCAAACGATTAGTAATCAAAGGAATTATCGTGAGGGATAGTGAATAAATGATAGATTTCAGTAAAAGTAAAACAACTCTTAAACATATATGATGCAAAATTAAATTGCCAACTAAAACGATCGTAAGAAAGGTCTTAAAAATCTAATCATCTATTATTACTAGTAGCATTAGTATTAGTATTAGTATTAGTAATATTAGTAATAGTAGTAGGGAGTCGAGGTAGTAGGTAGTACTAGGTAGTAATAGTAGGTACTAGTTAGTAGTACTGTTAGTAGTAGGTAGTAGGTATTAGTTGTATTAGTTGAATTGTGCCTATTATTATTATTATTATTATTATTATTATTATTATTATTATTATTATTATTATTAAATAAATCACCGGAAATCGCATCAGCCACCTGTCAGTAAAATCCACGCCAAATGTACCCACCTGAAGACCATAACTTTCCAAATCATAAAAATCCCGGAACATATGCGAGGAAGAAATTGCGTGAGAAAACCTTATAGACGCAAGAAAGGTTAAAACATCAATTGGACAGATGACACCGAAGGCTTGAGGCCGTTTTCAAAGAGTAATGAGCCCTCTTGAGGGCGAAGTCATTATGGCTACTGCATCCTTGGTCATTTTTCGGCCTTTCAGCAATTTCGGATGGAGTTAATTACTTATGAAGAAATGTACAGACAGAAGTACATTGTGTGTGTGTGTGTGTGTGTGAGAGAGAGAGAGAGAGAGAGAGAGAGAGAGAGAGAGAGAGAGACTAGCACAGCACAAGGTCCTGGTGCTTAAACTGAAGAGCTTGATCCTAATCAACATTCACTATTAGGTCACATTTATAGGAATATCACCTTTTCTCTTGTTAAACCCCATATCGAATCTCAAACTGACAAAATGCGACCAAACCAGGCAATTCATTCCCTGGTTCATAATCTAACAATAGGACAGCTTGATCTGAACAAACCCCCTTCTCGGTTAGATTACAGTGCATAATAAAAAGTATCATATCCATAAACGGACTTCGAAAAGGAGGGAAATTAAGATTTATACAAAGACCTGGCTGCTGTTAGAGTTTCTTTTATCACCCTGACACTTATTGCTATTATTGGACTGCTATCCCCCCAAAAATTACGTTCTGGCAAATGCAAGAGGCTAAAAACCGTACTTAAGCTGATATTATGAGCATTTATAGAAAAAAAAAAAAAAAGATGCATGACCAACGTCTACCCTGATTATTATATTGTTCTTAAAATATTTCATTTTAATTGTTAATGACTTCAAAGTAGTTTCCTTATTTCCTTTAATATGCGTCCACACGGTCAAACAATGTCCGTCGAACACAATTGTTACCAGTTACCATTGTGAAAGAAGCGTTAATGACGTCAATAACGAACACCAAGTGGTGTGTCGGACGGTGCCTGTGTTCGTAGAGTCCAAGCTTCAGACACATGCAGTGGCACTATGGTCGGAGTTCTACTTGTTTACCGGATTAACTTTTAATTTTAAGAAGATTAGGTATCCCTTTCCCTGTAAACATGACTAGTTGTAATCCAGTTACGGAGGAAAGCCGACTTTGAGATAGAAGGAGAGGCTCAGTTGCTAATCAAACAGTGCTGGCAGAGCCCATGCTTACAAAACATCAAAGAAAATGTTTACAAAGACAGAAATAAAAGTGCAGCAGCAATAAATAAAATAACCTCAGAACTTCCGAAACGTGGAATGTCTTTAACTGGTTTACAAATCTAAAATAATATGGAATCCAATGGATCATTACAAGGAAGAGCTACGCAAATTCGAGAAATAAAAGGAAGTCGGAGATTGGCACAGGAGACATTTGCACAAGCAAATTGTGGCGTTTCGATATACGAATAGCATAACAGAATCTCTCTCTCTCTCTCTCTCTCTCTCTCTCTCTGTACGAGAATAGGGGAAACAAATTTTGAATGAATTGAATTGAATATAGGATTTAGGCATTAAGCCAAGCACTGGGGCATCAAAGGCCATTCAGCGCTAAACAAATTTTGAACATTTTATCTTTAAAAATGAAACAATATGGATTTTAACAACACATAATCCGAAGTATGAAGAGTCTCAAACATTAGTTATTTCTTGTGATAATATAGGCTATACGTTACACGTTAATAACAATACCATCCTCAGTTCACCGATAGGTTATTTTAAGTCAGACATGTGTGATTCTGTTATGCCTCCAGACGTGCTTTTTGAAAAATGCTTCCTTTCATACATATGTCTTGCTTAGTTATAAAAGGTTTTAAGTTCTCTGATAAAATGTATAAAGCGTTTGGTGCCATCAGTAAATACTTTTTAAAGTGATTCATAATCAATTTGAGTTTCCTTTAACCTGGATGAATGGCTTCTCTTTTCACTCAGTGTTTGCAGCTAGTCCTTCCATGTACGATTCCATTGTTCTCAAAAGATCAGGAATAATCATGCTGCATAATTCAATTTATTGGATTGAGCTTTTATTTTATGATTTACTATGGTTATGATGCTCTGCACTTGAAGCTGATAACTACTACTTGATTCTCGTACAGATTATAACACTGCCATAGATAAAAGATGCCAGCGGACATCAGCTTCGGACGTATTCTTCCGGTCTTTTGTCTGTTAAAATGAATAGAAATCCTGGTAGTCAAATTCATCTGGTTCCACTGTTGTTTACCACAACTTCACTCATTTCAACGCTTATGAAGTCATTCTCAATATAGATTTGGAAACTGTTTATCCGACAAGCACTGTTAGATTGTGTGGACGCACCTTTACTCACTGGGCTATTTTTCCCGTTTGAGTACTCTGGCTCAGATCCTGCTTTCCCAACTGTATCTTAGCTATTTTTGTTTCTTTTAAACTGGAAGGGTAATACCTAGTACGACCCTCCAATTGGAAAAGTGCATGACAATAAATGTATACGTTGTACATAACGTATGGGCATATGCAGGTTTATAAAATTCATGCTATGTCTGCACATAAAATTTACCACTCAGCAGTTTATTCAATGGCCACCTTATACGAAACTATTAAAATAACTACCGCCACTAGTAGCTAGCTGGTTTGCAAATACCTTCTGGCCCAAGGCCCAACCCTGCTTATAACCGCCTAACACCTACAGTAAGTCTCGTGCACTATTCAACCTTTACTTCAAAAATTTTACGTTAAATTATACATGAACTGTCTACTTTCTTAGATATATTTTATATAAAGCTCACCCTCAGTCTTCAATGCCTTCAGCTAAAACCATTTCTATATAGGGTTACTATCAGCCTCTACCTTCCTCTCACCATCACTTAAGAACTCTACAGTGCACTGTTAGGCCTCAAAGCGATAAGTTTCTATAGTTTTTAGAATGTGAGCATCTGTCCTTTCAAACTAATTTCATTTGACACCTGTACTCTAATAATGAATGACAAATTTACATAGCAGTGCTGATCCAAGTAGCGTCTAGCCGAACGCAAATTTAAACTTTATATCAAATAACTGAATACTATTTTAACATCTAGGTTAATAGCAGTTTAGCTTTGCCACTTAAAGGAAACTATTAGCACACTTTAATCATAATATGCCGTTATATGCATTTAATCAACCCCAATATATGGCTTTTAAAAATTTTCAAGCAGAATTTGATAACTTTTGACCAACATTCAGTCTAAACCAAGGATATAGCTGATGTATACTAATTTCAAAAACTAGCCATTTCAAACTTTTAACTTATATTTTTTGGAGACTTATGGTAAGTATGGGCTAAAATTCACTCTGTCTTTATACAAAATTAAAAAAAACCTCTGCTATGTAGAATTTGAGTTCCATTAAGTTAAATTCTTCCACAATACCTAGAGAATTTTTATCTTTATCAAATGCATCATATTAAGTCTTCTACCAGCTTTGCCATGAAAATATTCCTTGTGTAAGTTTGCAATGACATTTTTGGAAAGCTTACACAATCACATACAATCCATACATTGTTTTTTAAAGAAAAAAAGTAAATAGTTTTACTTAATTTATTGTAAGCAAATTTAAAGAACATTAAACCAAAATCAAAGGTAGACCAAGTAGTATATTTATACGCAAATTTATAAGCAAAATATTCAGAATGTACAAAATTTTAATTTCTTTAATTAGATTTAGGATTTTATGCCATACAGCTTTACGCTACTGCCTTGAGGAAATTACTAAGGAACCGAACATTGAAGCTGCCAGTTTAGCTTTCTTCCTTGCCATCTCAGTGAAGTTGTTTATGCCATACAGCTTGACGCTACTGCCTTCAGGAAATTGCTCAGGAACCGAACATGCGTTCTTCCTTGCCATCCATCAGTACAGTTGTTTATGCCATACAGCTTTATGCTACTGCCTTCAGGAAATTGCTCAGGAACCTAACATTGAAGCTGCCAGTTCAGCTTTCTTCGTTGCCATCCATCTAAAAGTTGTAAATTTATATCTTCAAAGTGCGTCCTTTAGCTCTTGCTTGAAGTTCTGATCTGATGAAACTGCATAGAAGTCTGTAGGAAAAGTATGCGCTACAATATTTGGTTTTACAGATAATCAATAGGAAACCCGAACCAAAGTTTAAAGTTTAATCTATTTAGCCCTTATACAAAACACCCAAAACACCTTTTAAAGCTAGTGTATATAGAATTTCTTTCATTTGCCATTACGCGATTTATGTACCTTTTACAGTACTGCGTTCAGAAATTAATAATTAAATTACTCAGCAGCCAGGTCTAACAGCAATGTTAAGAAATATTTATAGTTCCGACGGGACTTCTGGCGAGAAGTGGGGAAAAAAAAGGTTTAAAACCGATTCACAAAAAAAAAATAAAAAAAAAACCTGAATGTAAAGACTAAGTAGTATCCTTAAAACACTTAAAGGAAAAGTTTACATTAGCATATGATCGTTCCCTTAGTCTTCCCACTAGGTATGCACAATATCTAACTGTGCAGCTCGCGAGTTGGCAAAATACTATCCACCGGCTTAAATTTCTTTACATTACCTTCAACTAAATCTCCATACCACAATGTGCACAGTACCTTTGACCATCTCTCAACCCCCCCCCCCCACAAAAGTAGGTAAATAAAGATTCTACCCGCTCACCACACTGCTAGTTTTACTCTTAGGCTATCCGGATTTCCTAGTTAAAATAATTAAGATCTGTACTTGGGATATGACCTAAAGCATCCTATCAATATCTGAAAGGAAATGGATTAGTAGAGTTGGTTTTGCACATCCAATTGTACACAAGGCCATCCTGATTTCCTAGTTAAAATAATTAAGATCTGTACTTTGGATATGACCTAAAGCATCCTATCAATATCTGAAAGGAAATGGATTAGTAGAGTTGGTTTTGCACATCCAATTGTACACAACAAGGCTATCCTGATTTCCTAATTAAAATAATTAAGAACTGTACTTGGGATATGACCTAAAGCATCCTATCAATATCTGAAAGGAAATGGATTAGTAGAGTTGGTTTTGGCACATCCAATTGTACACAAGGCTATCCTGATTTCCTAGTTAAAATAATTAAGATCTGTACTTGGGATATGACCTAAAGCATCCTATCAATATCTGAAAGGAAATGGATTAGTAGAGTTGGTTTTGCACATCCAATTGTACACAAGGCTATCCTGATTTCCTAGTTAAAATAATTAAGATCTGTACTTGGGATATGACCTAAAGCATCCTATCAATATCTGAAAGGAAATGGATTAGTAGAGTTGGTTTTGCACATCCAATTGTACACGACAAACCCGACTTGAAAAGTCGGGTTTGCCATGTACAATGTAAAGTCCACCTTTGCCTGGGTGGCGATGCCACCGCGGCAAAGGTGGACTTTTGGATGTGCAAATTGGTTTTGAACAGAGTTTTAATTTAAAAGATTGTTAAATCTTAAAACGTAAAATGCTTTAATTTAGGTTTCAGAACTAGATCTCTGAATAACTAATTTAAATCAGAAAATTAAGTAGCAAATTTTTGCAACTAAATTACTTAAGCCTTAAAATTGAGTATTAAAAATATTAGGCAACACCAAAAAATTGAAATAAAATTAGAGCTATTTAAAATAGAATTAAATGAGACTTGCATGAAGATTGTTACATCGAAATTAGGTTAAACAAAATTTACATTTATTTCAACACCCACTTTAAAAAGATTATAACTTGAATTACATCGATGTAGTGTTCATGAAAATAAAGTTAGATTACCTTTGAAATAAACTGATAAAGCTAAATTTATACACTTACATTTCAAGCAGAAATATCTAGGTAACCAATCAATGAACAAATATTAAATTGCTTTAGTTACTAAAATCCGAATAGTTATCAAAATCTTGAAAAGTATGCTTAGCTAGACACTAATCTACATAAAATTATCAAAATTTTCAAATTAAGTATTTACGTTCCTAAAGCCAAACTATTTTAAGTAAAGCTTTAAGCCATTAACCTCAAAATACTGAATAGAGAACCACTGCACTCACCTACTTTAAGCCGATCGAAGTATTGTAACGTTGAAACGGGAACTGCAATTACAGCGCAGAGATTCCACACAAACATCCTTTGCCAAGCTAAACTTAACACTTACCTAGAAAATTAAGATTTAATATAAACATTAATCTATTAAAACCTAACATTAAAACAGGCGATAAATTTGCTCTTCAGCATTGGTATATACTACCCTAACATTAATTAGGATTTAATTAGTCATAGCAATCAAGATTTAATAGGTTAACTAGATATTAAACTTAAGAGTAGATTAATTATGAACAAATAGATGGCTAATCTTTATAGATTTGTATTGCAAATCTCAAAATTGAAACTAGCCAGACTTAGCATATGCAACAAAGTTGAATAAGTAACCCATCAATTAAATAGCCAAGCAATATAGATAAAAGTAGCAATAATTTCAGTTAAAGCACAAAAAAAATAAGGGAAACTAATGAATTACATAATACAACACAGTCGACTCTAAACAAACTTACCTTTACAACAACTGCCCTAGAACACGCAACTTAGGAAAATTGTCAGGTTAGACGGATAAATCTTGAAGCTTGAATAGTTATGTAACAAGCACCACACCTCAACTCCAACTCAGGTAAAACAGCCCAGTCCCTTCAATCATCACCTTTCTCGCCGCTCGCTATGTACTCTGGACTACACGAGGTAAGAGTTTTCTGCCAAGGACTCTAGATACGTGGCCACCGTGAGCCATGCTAGATGGCGCTTTGGGTGACGTCACTTACAATCGGTTCATGCTCAAAGAACTATTTGATTTACTAATTTATATAGCACGTCTTCCGATAGACACTGGGAAAAATAATTGAATGAAGAAGAAGAATATCATCCAGTTAACAGTGCTGTTAAAATACCCTCACCTTTAAATAAGCAGTAGCTATAAATGTAATTCTCTTACTGATTTAGCGGCCACCAAATATCAGTACAGTTGGAATTAATGACCATGAATGGGAATATCTTATCTATTGGAATACCATATCTTGGTTTCCGATTTTATTTCTACCATAGGTCATTTTTGGAATTAAAATTTCTTAAACAATCAGCTCATTTTGTATCAAGATCTATTATTTTTGTAGTTCGCAATTCCCTAGAAAATAAAAAATATTATTGTCTTCTAATACGGGGAAAAATATTGTTAAAAAAAATCAGTTGAGCAAGATTTTGTCATTGCGGTATTATATACAGTATATATAAATACTGTATATATATATATATATATATATATGTGTGTGTATATAATATAATATATATATATATATATATATATATATATATATATGTATATGTATATGTATATGTATATATATATATATATATATATATATGTATATGTATATGTATATTTATATGTATATATGTTAGTCAATATGTAAATCCAGACAGTTTGT
Organism: Palaemon carinicauda; assembly: GCF_036898095.1. Classification (NCBI taxonomy): domain Eukaryota; kingdom Metazoa; phylum Arthropoda; class Malacostraca; order Decapoda; family Palaemonidae; genus Palaemon; species Palaemon carinicauda. The sequence continues at coordinate 57,877,650 of NC_090761.1, read as the reverse complement.
AAAGTGACTGAACATTTCAGGCAATATGTGAATTGCCTGGTTCACCCAGTCAATTTATAAACCAGCTAGAAATTTCAGAGTTTATAAAGTGCCTATAATTGTAAGTTATTTTCTTGATATATTCGTGATGCCAGCGTACATTTGATATACTGTATATTCAAAATATACTTAATCAAAAATTGAGTGTTTACTCATAAGTGTCACTTTGTAAATTACATATTTTATGGACATTTTTGAGTAATTAATTCAATTTTAATTAAGTATATTTTGAATATACAGTATATCAAATGTACGCTGGCATCACGAACATATCAAGAAAATAACTTACAATTATAGGCACTTTATAAATTGTCTGCAATTTTTAGCTAATTTGTAAATTGACTGGGTGAACCAGGCAATTCACACATTGCCTGAAAATTTCAGCCACTTTACAAACTGTCTGGGTTTTGATATTGACTGTAACACACACACACACACACACACACACACACACACACACACACACACACACACATATATATATATATATATATATATATATATATATATATATATATATTTACATAAATCCAATTCTGAGGGCGGATACCTTAACGTAGTAAAAGGGTTTATGTATCGCCCTGATCAGCAATGCTGTACTAGTCAAGACCACCCATACTATGTTGTATTGCTATGAGCAATCAGACAAAAGTCTCTCACCATCACCAATCCGCATTAGCCAGCATAGCGATGGAATGACCAGACATTAGACATGAATAACGACATGTCTGAGGACTTAGTCTTGCAGTGGAGTAGACACGGCTGGATTTTTTTTTTTTTTATTTTTTTTTTTTTATAAACGTAAAGGTTGGATTTTTCTGGCTTCAGTTCCAGCTTCATCAGAATAGATACTCATCAGAACATCATCCGGTCCAGCCCAACCCCACACTGTGGCGCCTAACCATAGAAGCATCCTCCCAAGTAAATAGCTTAGACTCATGGTCCCGGACAGGGATCAGTCTGCTGCCATGCAAATGCTAGGCGAACGAACATGTTACCACTGTACTATGGTGCTCCCAAACGAAGGTGGCAGTCGAATGACAGTTCTTCTCAATATTTCGTATAGATTTCAAATAATTTCGTACCTTCGCGACCTCTAGGTGAGGACACAAGAAAACAATTTGCCCTGCTTGACATTTGCTGATTAACTGATTTAGCGTGTCAGACTAATCCTTTTCTTCTCTGAGATTGGATGACCTCCAAATCTTAATCTTTTGATTTTTTCTGTTTTTTTTTTCTACCCACAGAGTTTTTTTTTTTTTTTTGTAATCCTTTTAAACACATACACACAAACACACACTTATACATATACATATGTGTGTGTATATATATATATATATATATATATATATATATATATATATATATATATATATCTTTATTTATTCATTAATTTATCTAGTCTTTTTACTGAGAATTGTCGAAGCCTTTAAGGTCTTATTTAGTATTTGTCGATTAGGTTAATTTTGTTACATTTGCAATTTCGAAATATACTAAACAGTTATTTCAAAGCTTTATGAATTTTCATATTTAACATTTTCGTATTTACAAGCCAAATTAAGAAATTGTAATAATTTTCAAAACATCAACAAAAGTCCTTTATTACTGAGGGAAAATAAAGTCAGTATATACTCACAATTGAATTTATACAATTATACAAAAAAACAAAAAAACTCTACGACTACTGTTCATATTTATATTTCCTCCTCCTCCTCATCATCATCATCTGACGAAGCTACATTGATTATGAGACTCCAATAAATGCTCTGCCGCATGGTCTCCTTCAGAATCTGATATATATATATATATATATATATATATATATACAGTATATATATATATATATATATATATATATATATTATATATATATTATATATATACATATACATATATATATATATATATATATATATGTATATATATATATATATATATATATATATATATATATATATATATATATATGAATGTATGTATGAATTCAATAAGGAGTAACATAGTCCAATAATATCGAATATCCTATACCTTGAAAATAACAAAGATTCACCAGGAATTATCCCTGGTAATGTCCGACCAAAATAATATCGATTGATTGATATTTGAGTTATCTGGCATCCTGACATGACCAAAATAAAAAGCGACTCCTCTTGGGATTGGATTAGGGTGACATTGCCAAACCATCCATCCATTAAGAGAAACATAAGCTGATATTGACTTTGTTTCATACATTAAAAACATATTCAACCCATTTGCACAATGATACCCAAGTAAATAGTCTCTATGATAATTTGACAATTTTATATATTGCATTTTCATACTTTCAAATATTTAGCCAAAATTATAGCATTAATTTATAACTTTCATCACCTGGAGAATAGTTAACACCCAATACTACGATTATCATTACTAGCTTAGATATAGCCCCAGTTGGGAAGCAGGGTGCTATAAGCCTAATGGCTACAATATGGAAAATAATCCTGTGAGGAAAGGAGATAAGGAAACAGATCGAATAGTGTACCTGAGTATACAATTAACAAAGAGAACCTAAGACCATGGTATAGAGGCTATGGCACTAACCAAGACCAGAGAACAATATGATAAGTATCTTCCCTACATTCGTACCGATGGCTATTATAGTTGGAAGTAAGTCACTACTCATGTATATCATTAAATCATGAGACATAAGGTAAAGTAGACTTTGATGCGCATATTTCTGTTGAATTCAGATAGTATACTATCAACTTATTTCCATCATAGTAGTTAAGTACTAGGTTGGTAGAGTGTGTGCACAAGGGATAGCTTGTCCATTTTACATGTGATATTTGTATGTTTTCTATACTAAGCCAAAAACAACTTTGAAAATCAAGTTCAACTTCATCTCGGGAAGAACTTGTAATCAAAGGGAATTGCGTATAATAAGTTCTACCCTCATCTAAATGCGAATATATACCTACTATTCAACTTAGGTTTTGTACGTGGATGATACCTGAGGAAGTATATATTTGAATCCTGTCCATAGTAGGACTCATGGAATTCCCTTTAATTGTAAGTCATTCACTAGATAAATATAAATTGACGTTGAAAGGTTATATTTGGCTTAGTATAGAAAAGTATGCAAACATCACACGTATAATGGACAGGCTATCTCTTATGCATATACTCAACCAACCTAACATCTAACTACCATAATGGAGATGGATAGATATTAGTCATAGTATGGGATCTTAATTCGACAGGAATATGAATACGTACAAGAAAATCAACTTCAACGTATGCCTCATGATTGTATGGTAATGCCTTATTGTATGCCTCACTTCCAAACATAATAGGAACTGGTCAGAATCCTTGTTCCTGGAAGGGAAGCTTATCAAACATTTGGATGTAAGCTATTCTTAAGGTATTAGGATGTTGCGTAAACTAATAAATCAGATAATTCCTTGAACATGTACAGAGGGTAAGTGACGTCACCCAAAGGACTATCTATTGAGTCCTTGGCTAGCCCACCCATGCCTCGCTTAGTCCAGAGTGCTTGGCGATCGTCCATATATGTGACTTGTAAAGGTACTGGGCCTATATGACCTTAGATCTTGCTTTTTTTGTGCCTGCCTTTGACATTTTTTACGCTGTGCTATTTTTACGTTTGTTCTACTGTTTCCTCGGTTGTTTTCGAATTGTGTGTTTTTAAGGTATGTTTGCAAGTGGCGGAAACGCATTTAAAATTTTGTGGTAGATTGCTTTGGTTGTTCAGTGTAAGTTTTAAGTAATTCTGAAAGGTTATTTTTCCGTAAGTACATCAAAGTACAGTTGATGCCAAGCTTTTTTCAATTTTTTTAGATATTTTTCACAGATTTCGCACTTGGTATTTGAAATTGTACTGTTGTGTCGATATAGTTTTTACCCGTAAAACTTTTCAGTTCTATTTGAAGGTATTTGAAATTATATTGTTGTCGATGTAGTTTTTACCCGTAAAATTTTGCAGTTCTATTTGAAATTATACAGTTATTTCGATAGTTTTTACCCTTGAAACTTTGCTGTTATCGGTATTCCTAGAGTTCTTGGCATTGCACGTGTAGCTTCGGTTCTTTTTACCCGCTAAGCTTAGATTGTATTTTGTGGTATGCAAAATCTTCAAAAACCTGCATCATTATTCAAAATTTTATAAAATCTAGGTTATGCACTCCTGTTAGTTTGATTTATCTATGTTTCGAGTAATGGTATCTAAGAACTTTTTTTCTTTTCCTCTTTTTTAATTTTTTTTTGTGATACTGCTAGTATTGTTGGCCCGGAATAACTACTCAATGGAATTGCTAGTTTTAAGGTGTATATTTTAGTTTGGGGTTGGCTTCCTTTTTAATGTATTTTAATATTTTCCAGGTAAGTGAGTCAAACCATACAAAACTTTGGAGCATTGTGTGGTTGGTGATTTGAAATATTGCCTCTGGTCCAGATTCTGAGTATATCGTGAAGATAGAGAATTTTAGTGACGTGAGTATGGTGTAATGGTGCATTTTGAGTAAACACAATGCACTCTGTTTCAAGAATTTAAACTAACTATATGTTGCGTAATAGATTTTTTTTTTTAGTTTTTATATTAGCGCCCAACTTTTTCAGACTGGTTAAGGTAAACAAATTTAATCAAGAATTTAATTCTAGGATTTCAGCAAATATCATTTGATTCAAAGCTTTAGTTATTAAGTATAAGATTTAACTTTTATTTACTCTTAGACTTTAGTAATACATTTTCACAAGTTCTGGGAACTAATGTCAACGTAACGATCAACTCGAATACTTTTCTTTATGATCAGGATTTCATAATTGGTATTTACCTGAAAATTTATTGTGGTTTTGAGAAGTGAAGGAAAGTTAAAGATTAATGTTTAATTAAATAAGGATTTAATTGTTATTCATGAGTTTGTAAATATTAGTTTTGATCAATAAAGTTAAAGATTAAAGTTTAATTAAATAAGAATTTAATTGTCATTCACGAGTTTGTAAATATTAGTTTTGATCAATAAAGTAGATTTATTTTCATTAGTTTTAGAATTTCAGTTTTGATTAAAGTAGTGAAGGTAAAGATTGTTATTTTTATTGAATTTTTTAATTTTGATCAGTAAAGTTAGATTTTTCATGATCAGTTTGTAAATTTGTTTTATCAAGAAAGGTAGACTTATTTTAATTGGTTTGTAGATTTCAGTTTTGATCAATAAAGTAAAGATTGATTCAGTTCTTGATTAAATGTTTAAGCTTTGATCAGTAAAGATAAAGATTGTTTTGATGGTCAGATATTAATTTCAATTTCAAATTTTCTTAAAGTAAGCAAATAATTTTCATAAAGTAAGCAACTTATTTTCAAAGTAAGCTAATAATTTTCAAAATTAGGATTTTATATTAAACTTACTGTATCAACCAATTTGCACATCCAAAAGTCCACCTTTGTCGCGGGTGGCGCCACCCAGGCAAAGGTGGACTTTACATTGTACATGGCAGACTGGACTTTGGTCCGGTCTGCTGTGTACAATTGGATGTGCAAAAAAACTAACTAATCCCTTCCTTTTCAGGCTTTAGGGTAGCTTAGGCTCGGTTAGCGTAGTTATTTGTTTTACTAAAAAAAAAACTCGGGAACAGGAGTTTACTGTGGAAAGAATAGGGTGTTGCCTTTTGAGTGAATACTGATGGGTTATCGGAACTCCTTCCGGATTAAAGTAATTTATGGGGGGGGGGGGGTGCGAGGTAGTGCTTTGAATAAATGTAAGTGGGTGGTGAGGTAGTATGTCTATTGTGATTGGATGGAGACTATTTTTTTTATCAGTATATTAACACTAGATGCACAAGTTTTGATATTGTAGACACTTTGGCGAAGGTGGGGATAATTCTAAGCATCGTGCTACCATGAATAGGGGCGATATAGTTCAAGGGCCTATACTTATGTTTTGTACTTTTCGGGAAGTTTACTTAACTACTGGGTAGGAATTATATCCTGTTACGGGGGTGGAATACTGGCTTTACTTGACAAATTTAACACTTGACTGCCTTGTCAACTACTAACTGCACCAGTTCTTCCACTATAAATTAAGATAGTTTTGCCCGGTGGAATTATACATTTTTTGGTCTATTGGTACTCTGACTTTTAATTTTTTTTTCACTTAAACTAACTTTAGATCTTGGCTGCTCAGGGAATGGGCTAAACTTTTGCATTTAAATTAGCAATTTGTGGGGTAGAAGAGTTGACTGAAGAGAAGTTAAATTCTGTATTAGGATATCAGTTCTATAGATTGGGGATGTGAAAATGAAAAAATGGAAAGTGAACCCCCACTTAAATGCAAGATAAAGTAAACTACTATATAACTAGCTTCAATGCTTATTTTCTGTAAGCCAAATATTCTAGCAGCTTCTATCCCATGCACAGGCTGGTTATACAGCCGCACTAACCTTGGCGTGGGAGCTGAAGGCAGTTGTACCTGACCACAACCTTGAACTGGAGCTGAAGGCAGTTGTGGCAGTTGTACCTGGCCACAACCTTGAACGGGAGCTGAAGGCAGTTGTACCTGGCCACAACCTTGAACGGGAGCTGAAGGCAGTTGTACCTGGCCACAACCTTGAACGGGAGCTGAAGGCAGTTGTACCTGGCCACAACCTTGAACGGGAGCTGAAGGCAGTTGTACCTGGCCACAACCTTGAACGGGAGCTGAAGGCAGTTGTACCTGGCCACAACCTTGAACGGGAGCTGAAGGCAGTTGTACCTGGCCACAACCTTGAACGGGAGCTGAAGGCAGTTGTACCTGGCCACAACCTTGAACGGGAGCTGAAGGCAGTTGTACCTGGCCACAACCTTGAAGTAGGAGCCGAAGGCAGTTGTACCTGGCCACAACCTTGAAGTAGGAGCCGAAGGCAGTTGTACCTGGCCACAACCTTGAAGTAGGAGCCGAAGGCAGTTGTACCTGGCCACAACCTTGAAGTAGGAGCCGAAGGCAGTTGTACCTGGCCACAACCTTGAAGTAGGAGCCGAAGGCAGTTGTACCTGGCCACAACCTTGAAGTAGGAGCCGAAGGCAGTTGTACCTGGCCACAACCTTGAAGTAGGAGCCGAAGGCAGTTGTACCTGGCCACAACCTTTGAAGTAGGAGCCGAGGGCAGTTTTATCCGATTAAAACCTTGAAGCAGGGGTTCAGAGATTTAAGATTTAGTTATCGTCACTAAGACTCCAGATGGTTTAAGAATAAACTGTTTAGTTTTGGTACAGAAGTTAGCAATGGGCTGCAGTGCCGAAATCCCTAAATAATACTAATCCTAACTTGCTGTGGATGGTTATGTTATGTATGGACTACTTGGTTAAAATTTTCTCCACTGATTGTAATGTAATTGGTTCTAATAAATTTTTTTGAACTTCATATATTTACTATCTCATAAATCTATTTAGCCCTGATCTTTGGCTATGCCGAATACGGTTGTAATAAATGTATAAAATTTACTATTGGTTGTAAAATTAAAACCTTTTAACGTAAAACTCGTAATAAATCTGCCGGAGTAAGGGCCCTTTTGAGGGTACGAAGGTATTCTGCTCAACTTGAAAAAATAAAACTTAACTAAAAAAAAAAATACAATTATTCAATTAAACTCCTTGCTTGACATGTTATCCCGAAATCTAAATGCCAGAGCATTTAAATCACCAATTAGTCTAGTATTTATTCTCTGATAAAAGGTTAAATTTTAGTTTAGACTCCTAAGATTGCCTGTTTGAAATTGAGAAACTTATAAATATTCAGAGATCTGCTTCTAGTTGGTTTGTTTTACACTATCAGTCTAACATTTCATGAATGGGTGGCAATTCCATGCTGTTAGTTCTTATACCTTTATTACCTAAGCAGATTGTTTTCTGGTAGGCAAATTTTTAAATAAAAGGTAGCTGTGAATACTTTTATGTAAGGTTTCATAAAATTATAGAAAATCACTAACTTTACGCATTGTAAAGTTTTAGCTACTGTTTGAACTTTGTTTCTTTTGTGCTTGCTTGAAAGTTTTTATAATATAGTCTACGGCAATGAAAGTGTCTTAAGGTACAGTACTGTAGGTACGGATGGATACAGGGTAACAATTTTAATAGAAAATCCTAGTTACGAATAATGATAATGTAAAGGTGTCTTAATTTCGTAACTGTTTTCTTGGTTAAAAAACATTGATTGGAATTAAGATTATTTTGGAAACCTTGACACTACAAAATCAGCGGCCATGAAGAGAATAATTACAGCGCATGGCAAAAGTTATTGACAAAGCGGCTAGGTGCTAGGGTTATAGTTGAGGTTGATCAAAATTCCCGAGGAGTTTTGCTTTAAGCATATGAAGTAATCTTTAATAGCAAACTGGATGCGTGAAAATAAATTAGTGTCCAAGACTTTAAATATAAAAAGGAATAACGTACAGTACTTATTCCACAAGTTATTCCTATTAGAAAGGTTAGTACTATCACCAGATTTCCCTACTGGGTTTCAGAAGTTTACTGTTTAGGTAATCTTTAAAAATTGGGGCTGACATTGCTGAATTTCATAATTTCTTCAAATTAGTTAGACGTGATGGATTAAGTTTTCTCTTGCAGTTACTAGGTGATTAAAGGATGGGAAGTCGGGATAACCGTAAAATGAGTGGTGATGGAAACGCTAGTAGCAGTTAGGTCTTTATAGAAGATATAATTGAAGTGGTTACTTTACCTAATCCTGTAGCTATAGTTTGAATTAAGCTGGCTTTGTTTCAAACCGGACACATACGAAGGGTATGTGGAGCAGGGAATAAACGCCCTTGTTTCGGTGGTTTCGGGAATATAATAGAAAACGGAGATAACCATGTAAGTGTGACGTTATTAGGAATACCTTTGAAAGTAGGTGCTGATGGTATTAGGTTGATTATAATCTTAATTTATAGTAAATCATGGTTACGAAGAACTTTGACAAATTAATTTTTTTTTTTATCGTGCCAGTATAGTATCCACTACATATCGGCCTGATTACAATGTTGGAAGTCCAAAATTATACAGAATGGCCTCTGTACATACCCAGAAATTATGTGGTCCGTTGTCTGGATGGGATGCCTACATTGGCACTCGGCAGAGGGGGTGAGGACCCCCCCCCCTTATGAAGTTTGTCTCTAGTAACAACTCCAAAATAGCAAACTTTAAAGCAATACCATTAAGACTTGCTTTGCATAATTAGGCTATCTTGGATAGAACAGATATCGGTTACATAATCCATACAATACATGGTATTGGATATTTAGTCCTCAAATTCGAAGGTACAATCAATCAAACATACACA